>NC_090727.1:177676690-177854190 GCF_036898095.1 Palaemon carinicauda | reverse complement strand
TAAATAAGTCATCTCAGCCAATTGCTACTAAAATCAATTCTGATGGTAATGGGTGAACTCTAATTAGATGAGGTTGTTCCAAGTCTTTTTGCTTCATAAAGTGAGTAATTATACATGTATTAATTTTTGTCTTCTTTTATAGGATGTTGTTAAAATAAAACTCAGGATGTCACATATATCAAGACATCTGTGAACTCTTGAGTGGAGTAAATAGTTTTCTTTACTCTAGAGTTTTAGTGCTGTAATTTGTGTTTTGATGGGACTTATGACTGGGCTATATAGCCCAGTGCTGGGGACCTGTCAGGTCATTCAGTAAAATGTGCATGGTGAGAATAAAAAATTAAATGCAAATATATTTTTATATAAACATTATTAATTATTGAAAGCATTATTTGATTGTGCAATAATGGAAACAGAACAAGGAACATCAGGGTATAGTGAAAATATTTCTACCTCTGCCAATGAAAATTTAAGTAAAAATTCATTGTCTTATGAAAATAATTCTCAGAGTGGTGATGAACTGGATGAAAGGATGAAAGATAATAATTTTCAAAATAAATCTTTTAGTAATGTTGACGTGAAAACTGAGGACAATGCAGAGTTTGATGAAAGTGATCCTCATAGCAATGATGAAAGTATAGTTAATGAAGACATGAAAGAAGGTAGCCAAGAATGCGGCTCACAGAATCAATATGACGAGGATGAAAATCGTAGGAATGGAGGAATATCTCAAAGTACATGTGATGGAATTGTAAACAATCCTGATAGGTCTCCTAGCAATGCATTGGTGTGTAATAAAATCCAGTGTAAAAAAAGTTTTCAGGATGTGTTTCTTAGTGCAAAAAGTGAGAAAAATTACCAAGAATTGCTGCCAAAGGGAAAGGTAAACAAGAGGTGTTTTAGTAGTGATACAGTATTACATAAAGCCAGAAGAAAAAGCAAAAGGACTTACTGTTGTTCTGAGTGCAATAAAGAGTTCTTCCACAAGCAGACATTAGTGAAACACATGCTGACGCACACTGGTGAAAAGAATCATCAATGTGAACGGTGTTCAAAACAGTTCTCTATTAAGTCAAACCTTGTCAAACATATGCTTGTTCACACTGGAGAAAAGAATCATGCATGTGATATATGTGGTAAATGCTTTGCACTGAAGGCCACTTTAATAAAACATGCAGTGGTACATTCAGGGGAGAAAAATTATGAGTGTAATATATGTCAGAAAAAGTTTTCATATTCTTCATGCCTAAAGAAACATATGGTCCTTCATACAGGAGAAAAAAATTACAAGTGTGAGTTATGTGACCGTGAATTCTCCCAGAGAGCCCATTTAACTGTTCACATGGTTATTCATACAGGAGTAAAGAAATATCATTGTGACATTTGTGACAAGAAATTTTCCAGGAATTCTGACTTGAGGGTGCACCAAGCAGTGCATACAGGGTTTAAGAGACACCAGTGTGTTGTATGCAATAAAGGATTTTCTTTGAAATCCAATTTAATAAAACACATGAGGATACATACGGGTGTGAGAAGTAACCGTTGTGATCTCTGTGGCCGGGGTTTCTTTCAAAGATCAGATTTAGAAAAGCACAGAGTTGTTCACACGAATGAGAGAAAATACGAGTGTCCTTACTGTGGGAAACTTCTCTCTCGACAGGCAAGTTTAAATAAACATTTGTTGTTGCACTCTGTTGGTAATTGTTTCAAGTGCTCTGTATGTGGTAAATCTTACAATTATGAAGGGAATCTGCGGAAACATTTTGAAACTCATAGTGGGCATGAAATTGAGACAAGACCTGTATTTGAGACAATCTTTGTTGTTGATGAGATTGAAAAAGGTGCACCAAGCTTGGTTATTCCTGAAAATAATAGGAGTACAAATCCTGAAAGAGAGGAGAGGGACAGTAGCGCTTCTTGTTCAATAGTGACTGAAGATGTCAAAACCACTGTGAAGCAAGAGGATGTTTATGATTTAGGACCAGAATACAGTGAGATGGTTAAAGATGTCAAGCCGATTGTTGTTGATGTGAAACCTATTGTTTTTGATGAGCTTCCTGTCACATAAGAAACTTCTTGGGAAATATAAGGCATGAAGGGACGATGTACGAGAACATAGAGTTCATACTAAGTGTCTTAAGTATGATCTAATATTATGCTAATAAGTGTCTGAACAATTTAATTATCTGTACACATCCAAGGTTAGGTTGCACATGTATGAGCATGACTTTATTACTGAAAGGTATTGAATTCTGTAGTTACTTCATTGTTGATATATATAAATACATACAGTACTGATATATGCCCATAAAAATGACAGTTTTACTAGTATATAGTGTATAGTCTCATTGTATTTTATAATGCAGTGGTTTGGTCTGGGTCCAGATCAGAAGAGTTTTACAGTAAAATCCTGAAGTAACTGAAGTTATAATAGTGGAAATAAAGTAAAGTATTCCTTAAAATTATCAAACATATGATCTTTGCCACTTCAATTAAACTTTTCTGTCTCTCATGTGTGTATGCTTGGAGCTTGCCATATTGAAATTAATAATATTAATCGGCAATGTGTGAGAGAACACTAGTTCTAATTAGTGTTTTTCCATAGTCTTGAGAGAAGGTAAAGATTTTTAGTTATCAGAAAAGGTAAACATTTTTATTCTTTGAATGGTTAAGAGTATTTAAAAAAAATTAATAACCAAATTTCTTATTTCTATCAAGAAGACAAGTTTAATGGACACATCCAAAAATTTCAAAGTTTTCCCATTTTCTTTTTCTTTAATAATTACATGCCGTAAATAAGGGAATGGAACCCTTTAGTGGTAAGGGTGAAAAGCTCAGGTTTCCACATCTGTTAATCTGGTCATTTGGTTTCGAAGTCAGATGTTATCCCTCCTCTTGATATCTTGTCAGTGGGGAAGAAGGTGGGCATATGCTACTGTATATACAGTACCCTTACTCAAGGGGGGAGGGGGGTAGGTAACAGAGACATCCACAAAAATGTTATTTTCATTAGTAAAATAAATTTTTGAATATACTTACCCGATAATCATGTAGCTGTCAACTCTGTTGCCGACAGAAATCTACGGTCGGGATACGCCAGCGATCGCTATACAGGTGGGGGTGAACACCACAGCGCCATCTGTGGTCAGGTACTCCAGTACTTCTTGTCAACACCACCTCAATTTTTTCCTCGGTCCACTGGTTCTCTATGGGGAGGAAGGGTGGGTCAATTAAATCATGATTATCGGGTAAGTATATTCAAAAATTTATTTTACTAATGAAAATAACATTTTTCAATATTAATCTTACCCGATAATCATGTAGCTGATTCACACCCAGGGTGGTGGGTGGAGACCAGCATACATGTTAACAAAGAAGCTAAGTATCCCGTATTTTATTTTATTAGTTATTCAAAAATAACATAAAATAAATAAGTACCTGGTAAGGAAGACGACTTGAACCATTACTCTGCCTTTATTAAGTACGTCTTCCTTACTGAGCGTAGCGGTCCTCTTAGGATGCTGAACGACTCTTAGGTGCTGAAGTATAAAGGGCTGCAACCCATACTAAAGGACCTCATCACAACTTTTAACCTCGGCGCTTCTCAAGAAAGAATTGACCACCCGCCAAATCAACAAGGATGTGGAAGGCTTCTTAGCCGACCGTACAACCCATAAAAAGTATTCAAGAGAAAGGTTAAAAAGGTTATGGGATTATGGGAATGTAGTGGCTGAGCCCCCGCCTACTACTGCATTCGTTGCTACGAATGGTCCCAGGGTGTAGCAGTTCTCGTAAAGAGACTGGACATCTTTGAGATAGAATGATGCGAACACTGACTTGCTTCTCCAATAGGTTGCATCCATAACACTCTGCAGAGAACGGTTCTGTTTGAGGGCCACTGAAGTAGCCACAGCTCTCACTTCATGTGTCCTTACCTTCAGCAAAGCAAGGTCTTCTTCCTTCAGATGAGAATGTGCTTCCCTAATCAGGAGCCTGAATAGGTAAGAAACTGAGTTCTTAGACCTTGGAAGAGAAGGCTTCTTGATAGCACACCATAAGGCTTCTGATTGTCCTCGTAAAGGTTATGACCTTTTTAGATAGTACCTAAGAGCTCTAACTGGGCAAAGTACTCTCTCCAGTTCGTCCCCCACCAAGTGAGACAGGCTTGGGATCTCGAAAGACTTAGGCCAAGGACGTGAAGGAAGCTCGTTTTAGCAACAAACCGAGCTGCAAGGAACATGTAGCCGTTTCAGATGTGAAAACTATGTTCCTGCTGAAGGCGTGGATCTCACTTACTCTTTTAGCTGTTGTCAAGCACACGAGGAAAAGAGTTTTTAATGTGAGGTCCTTAAAAGAGGCTGATTGGAGAGGTTCAAATCTCGATGACATAAGGAACCTTAGGACCACGTCTAGATTCCAGCCTGGAGTGGACAACCGACGTTCCTTTGAGGTCTCAAAAGACCTAAGGAGGTCCTGTAGATCTTTGTTGGTGGAAAGATCCAAGCCTCTGTGGCGGAAAACCGCTGCCAACATACTTCTGTAACCCTTAATCATAGGAGCTGAAAGGGATCTTACGTTCCTTAGATGTAACAGGAAGTCAGCAATCTGGGTTACAGTGGTACTGGATGAGGAAACTGCATTGGCCTTGTACCAGCTTCGGAAGACTTCCCCTTTAGACTGATAGACTCTGAGAGTGGATGTCCTCCTTGCTCTGGCAATCGCTCTGGCTGCCTCCTTCGAAAAGCCCCTAGCTCTTGAGAGTCTTTCGAAAGTCTGAAGGCAGTCAGACGAAGAGCGTGGAGGTTTGGATGTACCTTCTTTACGTGAGGTAGACGTAGAAGGTCCACTCCTAGAGGAAGAGTCCTGGGAATGTCGACCAGCCATTGCAGTACCTCTATGAACCATTCTCTCGCGGGCCAGAGTGGAGCCAACCAACGTCAGCCGTGTCCCTTTGCGAGAGGCGAACTTTTGAAGTACCCTGTTGACAATCTTGAACGGCGGGAATGCATACAGGTCGAGATGGGACCAATCCAGCAGAAAAGCATCCACGTGAACTGCTGCTGGGTCTGGAATCGGAGAACAATACAACGGGAGCCTCTAGGTTATCGAGGTAGCGAACAGATCTATGGTTGGCTGACCCCACAGGGCCCAAAGTCTGCTGCAAACATTCTTGTGAAGGGTCCACTCTGTGGGGATGACCTGACCCTTCCGGCTAAGGCGATCTGCCATGACATTCATATCGCCCTGAATGAACCTCATTACCAGCGTGAGCTTTCGATCTTTTAACCAGATGAGGAGGTCCCTTGCGATCTAGAACAACTTCCACGAATGAGTCCCTCCCTGCTTGGAGATGTAAGCCAAGGCTGTGGTGTTGTCAGAGTCCACCTCCACCACCTTGTTAAGCTGGAGGGACTTGAAGTTTATCAAGGCCAGATGAACCGCCAACAGCTCCTTGCAATAGATGTGAAGTGTCCTTAGCTCCTGATTCCATGTTCCCGAGCATTCCTGTCCGTCCAAAGTCGCACCCCAGCCCGTGTCTGAAGCGTCAGAGAAGAGACGGCGGTCGGGTTTCTGAACAGCCAAAGGTAGACTTCCTTGAGAAGAAAGCTGTTCTTTCACCACGTGAGAGTAGACCTCCTCTCTTCGGAAACAGGAACTGAGATCGTCTCTAGCGTCATGTCCTTTATCCAGTGAGCCGCTAGATGATACTGAAGGGGGCGGAGGTGGCGTCTCCCTAACTCGATGAACAGGGCCAGCGATGAAAGTGTCCCTGTTAGACTCATCCACTACCTGACTGAGCATCGGTTCCTTCTCAGCATGCTCTGGATGCAATCTAGGGCTTAATAGATCCTTGGGGCCGACGGAAAAGCCCGAAAAGCTCGACTCTGAAGATCCATACCCAGGTAGACAATGGTCTGGGATGGGACGAGCTGGGACTCCTCAAAATTGACCAGGAGGCCCAGTTCCTTGGTCAGATCCATAGTCCATCTGAGAATCTCCAGACAGCGACGACTTGTGGGAGCTCTTAAAAGCTAGTCGTCTGACGGAGCCGGACACAAGATCATGGTACTGCTGCACAGTCTGTGAACTGTCAACCATGGGGAAGCGAGGAAGTACCGCGACAACCCGAAGCTGTCTAGACTGTCTGGGTCGTACAGACAACTCCTTATCGGGTTGCTGAGGTTGCCGCACTGCGTCACAACAAGTCACTTCTGCTGGTTGTTGAACGTCTTCCCAGTGACACACTAACTCCGTAAACAAAAAATCCTCTAACAAGGACTAAGCTTGGACTGCATGTCTTGCAACAAAGCTCAAGGTCTATGGGAGCAGGTGTGGTAACAGACGGGGTTAGCGACTGAAGTGGAACCATTACCCTCCCTGGAAGCATGTTATGCTTAAATAAAAGTCCATAGGAGGCTAAGCAGCTAAAGGCTCCTCTCCAAATGACAGAGTCCTCAAGGGAATATCAGAAGGAGGGAGAATAGCACTTTCTCATCTAAAGGAACCATATCCGAGAAAAGCTAAGTTCTCTCAGTGAGGGTTTCACTGGTGCAAAAGCAGCAGACTAGAAGGCAACGTTATGAAACTGCTTGACAGTCTAGTGAGTTGGCAACAACCAAAGATGTGTGACTGAGGAGCATGCGGTAAGGTATGCAGAGCATGCTGTATGCAGAGCATGCTGTATGTAGAGTATGCTGTAAGGTAAGCAGAGCATGTTGCATGGCGTGCGGCTTATGCTGCATGGGATGAGGCTCATGCTGCATGGGATGAGGCTCATGCTGCATGGTATGAGGCTCATGCTGCATGGGATGAGGCTCATGCTGCAAGGGATGAGGCTCATGCCGCATGCGTTGAGGAGGATGCCGCATAGTATGAAGCTCCTGCCTCATGGGTTGAGGCGGTTGCCGCATAGCATGAGGCTCCTGCCTCATGGTTTGAGGAGGATGCCGCATAGCATGAGGCTCCTCATAGCATGAGACTCCTGCCTCATGGGTTGAGGAGGATGCCGCATAGTATGAGGTTCCTGCCTCATGGGTTGAGGAGGATGCCGCATAGCATGAGGCTCCTGCCTCATGGTTTGAGGAGGATGCCGCATAGCATGAGGCTCCTGTGAGGTTCCTGCCTCAAGAGTTGCGTCTGCCTCAAGGGTTGAGGAGGTAGCTGCGCAGAGAGAGGCTCATGCTGTGAAGAATGCGGTTGCTGCATGCGTTGAGGCGGCTGCCTCATAGCATGAGGTTCCTGCCTCAAGAGTTGCGTCTGCCTCAAGAGTTGAGGCTCTTGCCTCAAGAGTTGAGGCTCTTGCCTCAAGAGTTGAGGTTCTTGCCTCAAGAGTTGAGGTTCTTGCCTCAAGAGTTGAGGCTCTTGCCTCAAGAGTTGAGGTACTTGCCTCAAGAGTTGAGGTTCTGCCGCAAGAGTAGAGGTTGCTGCCTCAAGGATGGTGGAGGTTGCCGCAACGCAAGAGGTTGCTGCCTCGAGGGTGGAGGAGGTTGTCGCAACGCATGAGGCTCCTGCCTCAAGGGTAGAGGAGGTTGCTGCAAAGCATAAGGCTCCAGCTCAAGTGTTGAGGAGGTTGCCGCATAGCAAGAGGCTCCTGCCTCCAGGAAAGTGGAGGTTGCTGCACAGCGCTGGTATCTGGCAACTCCCAAAGCGGCAGCTCACGCATGGAGGCAGGTTGAGGAACCTCAACATCATACGTCTGGCAGGGTGGACTGCGCAGAGGTGGAGGAGCGCTCGAGGTGGCTGCCTCAAGAGTTGAGGTTCTTGCCTCAAGAGTTGAGGTGCTTGCCTCGAGAGTTGAGGTTCTCGCCTCAAGAGTTGAGGTTCTTGCTAACCTTCTCTGCCTGAAACTCCTGCATCAACACCGCAAGCTGAGACTGCATTGTCTGCAGCATAGACCACTAGAGTTTAAGAAAGACAACAACAAACGGAGCTACTGTCCGTTGAGACTGAGGGTCTAAAACAGCTGGTGCGGCAACAGACGGAGTTACTGCCTGTTGCGATACCACCTTGCCTCTCTGGGAGGTGTGCAGTTGTCGTACTGCAGCAAGTCCGAACTGACCCAGTGCTAATGGTACCACCTAGGAGTTGGACTTGCGCGGAAGGGACCGACTTGCACTTAAAAGCTGCAAGATTTGGTCCATGGTTTCTGCGAGAAACCTCTTCCGCAGACGAGGAATAAAAGGGCTCTCTCGTCTTTGTGTGGGTGGGGTGATCACGTCGGCAACGTGTGTAGATACACCCGAAACCACGGAGGGAAACGTCTGTTCGTCGATCAAGGCCTGATGAACCCATAAGTCCTTCGACATTACTTCTCCCCTGGGCTTGGGAGCTTGTAAGAGGTCCCAGACTAGGCGAACAACTGGCACGAACAGACGAACCCTCGAACGCAACACTGTAACACTTTGCGCTTATCACTTTATCACTTTTGATTTTCTGTTTGCACTTATTTCACTGAACTCGAAACTTTAAGTGGTTTGTACCTGAAACACGCAATTCTATCCTTCATTAAAAGTTAGTAATTGCGAAAACAGTATTACAAAGTAACAGAAAAACATAATGAAAGATAAATAATTCAGTGGCTGGAAAAGAGACTAAACACTAGATCAAATAAACTACGTTTAAAATCTCTCACCGCATAAAGCTTGAGAACAAGAATAAAACTCTAGAAACATTTACCTTCTTCCCCTAAAGAGACTAGGGAGAAGAGCAAAAACGATAACAACGTTACCCGCTTGAACGAAACGTTTATCCTCCTCTCTCTCCCTCCGTCTCTATCTCTCTCTCTCTCTCTCTCTTGACTTAGAACCTGAGAGATGAGCCCAATTATATATATCGTTAAAACATATTATTGTTAAAGGAAAAAAACTGAAAGATTTCCCAAATAAAAAGTTCCTTTATTAGAATTAAAACCATTTAAGCTAAGAAAGAATGAACAAAACGCTAGAATCGGTTTACTCTTACTGCAACGTGACACCGTGAATATTCTCTCTCTATCGTAACGATAGAGCGCAAGTTGAACGTTCTGAACGTCAACAACTGCAGAGACAAAACAAAACGTTAGTTCAACTTTGAAAACAGTACGAGACTATCAAAGAAATTCTTTCAAAAACATTAAAATAGCATAATATGTTAACAGGTAAAAACGAAATGACGGGCTCAATGTTAATTAACTTCGGTTCCAAGAAAAGACCGCCTACTATTAGGAAAGGTCGAATATAAACAAATATAAAAATTAATTTTAATAAGTTTATAATAAAAGGAAGTTAATCGAAGAGGCCTATAAAAGGCGGAGAGATATAAAATAAATCTATAACTTTTGTTAAGCAAAATTAAGAAAGAGAGTCTATACTCTCTTCGACACCAACACTTCCGTCTAAGGGAAGGGTCGGCCATTTAAAAGTGAAAGAGAGTTCATACTCTCTTCGTCACCATAATTAATCAAATTAATTCCAAAAGCTAGCTAAGCTAATGATAAAACTTCCTGAATAGCGAAAGCTAAACTCTAGAGCAAATACATCACCAAATCGTGAGCAATAACTCCAGAATCAACAGCGTATCCATGTAGGTCTAGCCGGAGGCACGACAGAGGAAAAATTGAGGTGGTGTTGACAAGAAGTACTGGAGTACCTGACCACAGATGGCGCTGTGGTGTTCACCCCCACCTGTATAGCGATCGCTGGCGTATCCCGACCGTAGATTTCTGTCGGCAACAGAGTTGACAGCTACATGATTATCGGGTAAGATTAATATTGAAAAATTGAAAATCTGAGTACTTGGTGCCCTAGGGTGGGTCAATTCATAACCCTCCTGAAAAACAGGCCACTGGTAAGGCGCGGTTGGCTAACACTAGGTAACCCACTGTAGGCTACTGCACTACATTGTTTTCAAGTGGTTTCTATCACGATATTGTAGTTCATACTACTTTTCAGAGGTATTGTACATTAACAACACAAGCTTCAGTACAAGGTAAGATAACTTATAACATGGAAGTCATCGCTATACTGTACCAGCCTATGTATGAGTAACAACAAAACACTAGTCTGTATCTAACAACACTCCCTGATACTGTAGAATAAAAAAAAGTCACTAATTGTTGATGGCTGAAATTAAAAAAAATAAAAAGTACAAAAATGCTTTAATGAAGGACAATTATCTTTTTAAGAAATATGATTTTTTTAGAATGTGATGTCTGCTTAAACTGGTCAATCACCTGATGAAATCAAAAGCTGTGTTTTAAGCCTTAGCCTACAGTATTTTGTATATAGAACAGTACTGTAAATACACTATTAGCAGTTCTTTTAAATGAACTTATTAATATTTACCGCTAGAGAGTTATGGGGTCCTTTGACTGGCCAGACAGTACTATATTGGATCCTTCTCTCTGGTTACGGTTCACTTTCCCTTTGCCTACACATACACCGAATAGTCTGGCCTATTCTTTACAGATTATCCTCTGTCCTCATACACCTAACAACACTGAGATTACCTAACAATTCTTCATAATTGTTCAGTGATTACTTTCCTCTTGGTAAGGGTGGAAGAGACTCTTTAGCTATGGTAAGCAGCACTTCTAGGAGGAGGACACTCCAAAATCAAACCATTGTTCTCCAGTCTTGGGTAATGCCATAGCCTCTGTACCATGGTCTTCCACTGTCTTGGGTTAGAGTTCTTTTGCTAGAGGGTACACTTGGGCACTATTCTATCTAATTTTTCTTCCTCTTGTTTTGTTAAAGTTTTCATAGTATATATAGGAAATATTTATTTTAATGTTATTGTTCTTAAAAAATTTTATTTTTCCTTGTTTCCTTTTCTCACTGAGCTACTTTCCCTGTTGAGGCCCCTGGGCTTATAGCATCCTGCTTTTCCAACTAGCAATAATAATAATAATCATAATAATGAGTACATAAAAGATAACAAAAAAGGACCCCTTCAAATTATTTTCCTTTCATCGCTAGATCAGGAAGTCCTGGAAAGCAGTCTTCCAAGATTCCACTGCAGCTTGGACACGCCTCCTAGGAAGGAGACATGTCACCACGGACCAGCGAATTCCTCCGCAACGCTACGTCTGGGTTAATTTATTTTGAGAAACAGGAAACCAAAACATCCTATCCTTTCTCTTGAAAGGTCAGTAAGCCCACTGGTTTCCCAACTGGCGAGCCAGAAAGGTCGCAGCCACAACCTTCGCACTAGACAGCACAAAGCTCTTGTTATTATTATTAAATGGGGAGATTAACCAGACGGAACTCTTATACTTTTCAAAAGTCTCCAGGGTTAGTAATCTTAACTGTCATTGTGAATTATGTTAATGCTCCTGACCACTGGCCGAGCCACGAAACTGCATGGAGGGAGGCTTTTGCTGTATTGATAAGATAACTTGGATATATGACTGGCATCTTCGAAAAAGGTTGGTTGGTAATTAGTGGTATTAGGAAGTTTTCTTTGATGACAGCCAAGACCCATGGGTTGGGCTACAGTGTTTCCTAAACAAAGAAGAAGTGAGAGAGTCTTCACCTTATCAGACTTCTTTTGAAATGACCATCGTACTGTTCTACTATGATATTTTCGAGTTTGGTTGGCAATCCTTCTGGAATGCCTACTGTAAAGGAATTCTGTTGTGCTATCTCTTGAACAAAAAGGCCTCCTTGTTGGCCCGTCTGAACTTGAGGAGAAATTTGACTTCTAACTGGGAGGTTAGGTATTTGTAGAAACAGACCTCAGGACTTTGGTTTGATTTGTGTTTTCTTCTTGAGCCACTTCAGCACTTTATCTATGTTAACTCCATCAAACACGAGTAAATTCAATAATTGTTTTAGTGCCTCTGATACTGAACCTACAATTGAAGTACATACTTGTTCTCTTCTCTTAATCACACTACACACAAAGGCTAGGAATGCTTCAGTGGTCTCATCTGATACTGCTTTATTTGGGCAAGTCAGATAATCTAAAATTACATCCAATTCCTGATGACCAGCAAATTTCTCTTCTATGAGATTAGAAACAACCCTTATACTAAATTGAAGTGATTCAATTACTGTCTCTGTAGTTAAACTAACTTGCATAACATGAATTAAGAGACCTCTATTAGTCACAATGATTGGATCAAGTCTAGTTACCAAATTGCCATCCAAGACAATCTCTGTGTTCAAGAGGGTCTAAGCACTAAACCTGAACCTGAATCTCCAGTCTTTTCTGAATTTGAGACAGTTCTGTGCATCTATCCGTAGTGAAGTTAGGGGTGTGTGAACCATCATAGATGTAGCCCCTTTATTCAGTTTGGTAAAGTAAGGTACTTCCAAACTTTCCTTAATCATTCTATTGGGGTACATCTCTACAATAAAGTTATTCAACGATTGAAAGAGTGGTGCTGCCTCACTTTCATTGTCTGTCACTATGTATTTCTCTTCCTCATTTCCTGTCCTGTTGGAGAATCCATCCATGTGAACATCAGCCGATTTCCCTTTGAAATGGGGGTAGCTGCGGGAGCATGTAAACTCATATTATCTTTGGATGTGCTAGCACCTACATATACCCCAGTAAGATTATATTAAAACGACTATGGGAGGTTAGTTTAGGTTTGGCCATATTTTAAGAATGACCAGAATTATCAAGACTAAGGGAGGATTCACTGGGCTTTCGGAAGTTAACAAAGGAAGCAGGTGATGTTAAGAGTTTGTGAAGTTCATCATTATCAAATGATGGTTGAACTTGTGTGCTGTCTAAGGGGGAGAGGCATGTCAATATCGTCACCATCCCCGTAATCAACTATCCTAGTCTTCCCTGTGTTGTTTAAAAGGGGAGGCATGTCAATATCGTCGTCATACCCATAATCAACTATCATAGTCTTCCCTGAATTAACAGCAAGTTCCCTTATATACTTAGAATTGTTAACCTGATAAGTACTGAGTGTGAAACACACTCTTGATAATGACTATTTCTATCACAGATGATAATGATTATTTAAATCACAGTGTTGTTCCCAACACGATACACAAAGGGAATGTGAATCACACTCTCCATGAAATAATTCCTGTGCACATTCCAGACAACAAATTTTATCGAAACAAGGGGAGGACATATTTAAGTACAGTAAGTAAACAATCAAGGAGAGTAGGAAATCCAAGTGTCATAGTATCTGGTCCAACAGAGGAGTCAACCTGAGCTTTTCACCCTTACTGCTAGAGAGTGTCACTCCCTTGATAAGGACTCGTTATTACTGAAGCAAAAGGAAATAGGAAAATTTAAAAGCTTTACGGGTAAGTGTTGATTAAAACGGTCTTCTGGCGAAGCAATGTGAACATCAGGGGATATTCAGAAATAACAGCAGCTGTTGACAATTTGTACATAATTTTTTTATTAGGCTGCCTTGAAATACAGGTTTAAACTCAATAATTGTTTTTGTTGTACAGTACTTTTTTTGTGACTACTAATACTGTCAATTCAAGTTTTAAAAAATTAAGAGATTATAGCTGTGCCACTTCTGAACATTGTACAGTACTGTATATGTACTGACTAGAATAAAAAAATTTAAAAGTTATTGGCATTTTTCCTAGCTATACAAACCTATGTCATTTAATTAGGGAGATTGATCCAGCTTAAGCTGGAGATGGTTGTTAGAATTGATAACAAGTGGTTAACCAGCTTGTTAAGGGTGTGGACAACGAACCTTGGCCCCTTTTCAAGCTGGAATAGCTCACTTTTAAAGCCGGAATAGCTCACTTTTGAACTTCCGACCCAGGACTGAGAGAGGCGATTGAGGAGTGATGTTAGATTAAAGGACTCAGGTTTGTATAGCTTGGAAAAATAGTACAGTACTTGAAACATTTGTGATTTCTTCCTACACGAAATGCAAACCATTGTCGTTTAATTGGGGAGACTTAGAATGATGGGTTGGACGTCCCTTAGAACCAAGTTTGGATGGTTCATTTTCTTCCTTGGAAGTGTACAACACATGGTCTTGTACAGGAGCTAAGCGGGGACTCCAGGAACCCTCCTAACTGCCTTTTATAGGGATGAAAAGTCTGCTAGAGACTGGCTTGTACATGATTTCATGTACAGTACTCAATCAAATAAAAGAACCCCTCTCCCTAAGAGGATATCAGTTAAGAATCATATACCTGTAAGATGATCAATGTGTTGGTATAAATTCCACCATCCCTAGTTTAGGGAGGATGGGGTTGATACTGCTTTAGAGATAAAGAATGGAAGTCCAAAGTGTTAACTTACAGAATCAGGTCCAATCTAGCTTGTAACTATTCAATCACTTTGTCCCCAGAAGGAGGAACAAGAAAAATGAAGGAGAAGAAGCAGTCATTCTACCATTCATTCCAGACTTACATTTACACATTACCATACACAAGTTTCTTTCTGTCCCATGAGGAAACTGGGCTGATTACATAACTAGTACTTGAGCAGCTACCACAGGACCAAGTACAAAGGAGTCAAGGGACATATGGGTATGCTTCAATAGATTGTCAAGGTGGTCTGTCTCTTCCTGACTCTGACCTTCATCACCAGCCTGGCCAACTGGTAAGTTTCTTTTAAAAGCTTTATTGAGGACAATACCCATGATTCTGTGAGCTCTGGTCCTAACTGGTACCTTGACCCTATCATCAGTACACTTTATGGATCATCTCACGAAGCCAGAAAGAGACCGTGTTCCTTGACATCTCTTTCTTGGTTCTGCTAGTGCTACTGAAAAGTCTCTTACACTCAAGCTGCATGTAAGGGCTTTGAGAACCTAGGGAGGGCAAGCTGCTTGAAGTTTCTTGTGAGCATAGACAACTCCCTTGAAGTGAAGAGATCCACACAATAATGCCTCTTGATACAAAAAATTCATGCTGTGAAATGAGATTCGAAGATTTTTCCGACTCATATTAAAAAAAAATGTTTCATGCTATGAAACAAGGTATGGTACGAGAGCCCGACTGCTGCCGAGACTAATTATAAAACTCGCCACCATCCTCCCGCACTCCCATTGGTTATCTCCCTACTTTGATGCTAGTTACTGCCATATGATCCTGCTCTCCTATTGGTCAGCATCTATACCCTCATGTATCTACTCATCGGCGTTCCTCGATCATTTCGTTTCGGCAGCACTATTGTTCACAGTGAATTCGTGCTGGTGATTTTGCTTTCGTGTTGTAGTTATTGAACTGTATCCTGTTGTGTTATTCAACTCGTACGTTATTAGCCATGGGTCCCAAGAAATTTGCTGATACGCAAGGAAAGAAGAAGAGGATGCTTTCTATGGAGATGAAGCTTGAGATAATCAAGATGTATGCGGCTGGCATGCGGTTAAGTGTGATCGCTAAGGAATATGTCCGAAATCCATCAACGATAGGAACCATCCTTAAACAGAAGGAAGCCATCAAAGCAGCAATACCTTTTAAGGGCTTGACTGTTTTCTCCAACAAGAGGAGCTACATCCCTGATGAAATGGAGAGACTGCTTCTTGTTTGAATTAAGGATAAGAAAATTGCTGGGGACACAATCACCGAGACGATAATCTGCCAGAAAGTCAGCGCAATTTTCAGTAATTTCATGTGTGTTCAGGCTAAAGATGACACAAGGTACATTGAAGCAGGCACCCCTAGAGTTCAAAGCTTCTCAGGGGTGCACGGTGGTTTGAAAAATTCAAGAGACGGTCTGGTATTCATAGGTGGTGTGGCATGAGTAGGCTGCCAGCTTGGATATGAAAGCGGCCAAAGCCTTTGTTAAGATGTTCAATGAGCTGACACCCCAGGAAGGCTACAGTCCCCAGCAAGTCTTCAACGTTGACAAAACAAGGCTTTTTTGGAAGAAAATGCCTCGTTGGACGTACATCACGGCGGAAGACAAGAAGCTAACCGGGCATAAGCCTACGAAGGACATGCTTAACCTTGCACTCTGTGCAAATGCCAGCGGGGATTGTAAGGTGAAGCCTCCTTGCTGGTGTATCACTCGGAGACTTTTCAAGCCTTCAAGGCCCACAAAGTGAATAGAGAGAAGCTTTTGGTATTGTGGAGGGCTAATGCAAAAGCCTGGGTAACAAGACGCTTGTTCACCAAGTAGGTAAACATTTGTTTCGGCCCGACCGTGAAAAATTTAGTATCTCCCTCTGAAATGCCTGCTGGTGTTGGAAAAGGCCCCTGCTCATCCTCCTGGCCTTAGGGAAGATATCCTTGTGTAGTTTTCCTACATCAAGGTTCTCTCTTCTGCCTAACACCACCTGTCTCCTCCAGCTGTGGACCAGCAAGTGATTTCAAACTTTAATTAGCTCCATATGAAATACCTCAATACCTCTTCAAGAGATGTTTCGAAATAACTGGCAACACAAACCTCAACCTGCGTGAATTTTGGAAGGAGCCTTTCGATGTTGTGATATGCCTCAGACTCGTCGATATAGCTTGGGGAGATTTCGAGGCGCACCTTGAACTCTTAGTGGAAGCAGCTTTGGCCTGATGCCATCTCCACACAAGATTATGAGGGCGTCCATGTAGGCCAAGCTGAAGCCGAAGCTGAAAAAGTTGACGATCCTGAACCTGCTGCTCAATCTGAGGTTGCTAAGATCGTTAGACTTCGGATTTCCAAGGGTCTGGAAGTCAATCAGGACGACATTAATGAGCTTCTCAAGGAGCACCAAGAGGAGCTTACGATGGATGACCGGAAGGGAGTTGGAGGCTATTGTTATTATTATTATTATTATTATTATTATTATTATTATTATTATTATTATTATCATTATTGCTAGCCAAGCTACAACCCTAATTGGAAAAGCAAGATGCTATAAGCCCAAGGGCTCCAATAGGGAAAAATAGATCAGTGAGGAAAGGAAATAAATAAATGATGAGAATAAATTAACAATAAATCATTCTAAAAACAGTGACGTCAAAACAGATATGGCCTATATAAACTATTAACAATGTCAAAAACAGATATGTCATATATAAACCATAAAAAGACTCATGTCAGCCTGGTCAACATAAAAAACATTTGCTACAACTTTGAACTTTTGAGGTTCTACTGATTCAAATACCTGATTAGGAAGATCATTCCACAACTTGGTAACAGCTGGAATAAAACTTCTAGAATACTGTGTAGTTTTGAGCCTCATGATGGAGAAGGCCTGGCTATTAGAATTAACTGCCTGCCTAGTATTACCAACAGGATAGAATTGTCCAGGGAGATCTGAATGTAAAGGATGGTCAGAGTTATGAAAAATCTTATGCAACATGCATAATGAACTAATTGAACGATGGTGCCAAAGATTAATATCTAAATCAGGAATAAGGAATTTAGTAGACCGTAAGTTTCTGTCCAACAAATTAAGATGAGAATCAGCAGCTGAACACCAGACAGGAGAACAATACTCAAAACATGGTAGAATGAAAGAAATAAAACACTTCTTCAGAATAGATTGATCACCGAAAATCTTGTAAGACTTTCTCAATAAGCCAATTTTTTGTGCAATTGAAGAAGACACAGACCTAATGTGTTTCTCAAAAGTAAAGTTGCTGTCGAGAATCACACCTAAAATTTTAAAAGTCATACAAATTTAAAGAAACATTATCAATACCGAGATCCGGATGTTGAGGAGCCACCGTCCTTGACCTACTTACAATCATACTTTGAGTTTTATTAGGATTCAACTTCATACCCCATAATTTGCACCATGCACTAATTTTAGCTAAATCTCTATTAAGGGATTCACCAACCTCACATCTACATTCAGGGGATGGAATTGATGCAAAGAGGGTAGCATTATCTGCATATGCAACAAGCTTGTTTTCTAGGCCAAACCACATGTCATATGTATATATTAGTATGAAAAGTAATGGGCCAAGAACACTACCCTGTGGAACACCGGATATCACATTCCTATACTCACTATGGTGCCCATCAACAACAACTCTTTGAGATCTATTACTTAAAAAATCAATAATAATGCTAAGAAACAACCCACCCACACCCAACTGTTTGAGTTTGAAAACAATGGCCTCATGATTAACACCGTCAAAGGCAGCACTAAAATCAAGGCCAATCATACGAACTTCCTGACCACAATCAAGGGATTTCTGTACAGCATTGGAGATTGTAAGAAGGGCATCACATGCTCCAAGGCCTTTACGAAAACTAAATTGCAAACTAGGGAATAGATGATTACCTTCATGCAACTGAACAAAGTTCAGGAACAGTTCTTTAGCAACGAGGAGGAGGAGGATGACCCTATGACAACAACAGAAATTAAGAAGGCTCTAGCTTGCTACCATAAAATTATGGTTTTTGTAGGGAAGAGACACATAGAAAAGGTCAACACAGGTCGTGCTCTTGAGTACATAAATGACATTAGCCTGAGTCATATCAGGAACATTATAAGAAGCAGGCAAAAACAAGCTTCCTTGGATAGTTATTTATTAAAGAGGCCTTCAATACTGTACTAGTAAGTCAAGAGGCAGCTCAAAGTGATCCAAAAAAAATAAGAAAAGTATAAGTGATGAAGAAAATTAGTAAGTTTAGAAAATACAAAATGAAAAGTAAAAAGAAAAAAAATACAAAATTAGAAAAAAAAAAGATAAGGCGGAACTGTCCTCTACCTCTGAAACTCCCTCTCTGGTATCCACGAAAGGAACCTCAGGATTCGTAGGCAGGGTTGTATGCAGGAGAGGACATCCAAGAGGGGTTGGGCTGTGTACCAGGGGGAGCAGCGAGGTAGACTACCTGCTGAGGGGGTGCCTGTTGTTGAGAAGTCGAGGCAGCGGAAGACTGTGGGGACGAGGTACCCCGGGCAGTCTTGTAAGGACTAAACCTCTGCTTCTTCTTGAAGAACGTGTGTCTCTGGGGTTCGAACCTCTTTTGGTTTGCCCTCGCCGCGTCCTGAAGAACCTTATCCACCTCGGTCTGAGGGAAGAGGGTCTTACCCCAGCAGGAGGAGGCTATCAGCCTGTTCGGTTCATGTCTGATGGAGGCCTCAGACAGAACGAACTTCCTGCAACTAACTCGAGCTGACCAGAAGTCATGGAGGTCTATTTGGTAGGACAGCAGCTGGTTCTTTGTGGCGACTCTGAACAGCGTTTCCTCTGGGTAAAGAGATGCTAGGGACTCCATGGAGGTGATGGATTGGAGGGACCTAGCTAGTCTAGTACGGGTCTCGAACTCAGTTTTGAGAAGACTCTCTATTAATCTGGGAAGCTTCTCAGAGAAAAGAGTAGAGGCACAGTCCGGGTCTAGCTTCCCCACTGTGAAGGTAGAAGCCGCGGCATCCCAGGTTGCAGAGGTACCCGGAATAAGCAAAGAGGTGGGGTCCGTCTCTTTGAGAGCCGGCATGGAAGAGCCTTCCTTGATGGCCTGTATGGTCAGCTCTGTGACTTTGTCTATGAGCGGCAAAGAGATGGAGGCCGCTGTCGTAAAAATAGTGTAGGCACCTTTGTGTGGGGTGAGCTTGGAGTTAATACACCCCCACTCTGATAGTGTTCTGGCCCAGATAGCCTGGGCCTGCTCTTTTGGAAATATCACCGTTTCCTTCGGTACCTTGTCCATACGGACCAATGCATGTTCCTTTAACCGTACGAAACCATTGAACGGGAATTCTAGGCCCGGGGGGTAGAACTCCAGGTCCTCTAAAGGGCGGGTGCCTATGCCCTCCAGAGTTAGGGAACCATCTAAGAATGGGGCATGCAAGGCAAACCGCCAAGGATTGTTTTTATCGAAGGGCGGTAGCTTCGATGCGTCTGGGGCAGAAGGGGGAGGAAGCTGAGTTCCGGCGCGGATCAGAGTAGCCATCATATCCTTAATCTCTGTCATTGCCCCAGAGTGATGTTGAATTTGTTCTCTGACCAAATCTCTGACCAGTTCGATGGGGACGAAATCGCCCCAGGGTACCTGAAAGCCACCTGTTGGTTTTGTCTTGGATTTGGTAGACTTAGACTTCTTAGGAGTCGTGGTTTTACGAGGAGCAATATGAATATCAGGAGCTGTCGAGGGTCCGGGGACCGGTGACGTTGACACTGGCAAAGCTGAAGTCTTATAAGTTCGAAGTGGCTTCACCTTGGGTCGTACGGAGGCAGAGGGATCCCGAGGAGAAGCCTTAGAGTTATCAAAACCTAGAAAGGAAGAGGTAGAAGAGGGAGTAGGAGAGAAAAGGGTTTCCACCAACTCGGCACCACTTACCTGCTCGTCCCTGGGTTCTACGTCTATATCCAGATCTGCCACGTCCAGCGGTACGAGGGGTTCGTCCTCCGCGGAAATGGTGGCCCTGACTTCTTCAATTAAGGGGGCAGCAAGGTCAGGGGAGACTGCAGCAGTAGTCGAGCCCGGGAAGAGCCGGGAGGCCATGTCTCCATCGAGGAGATAGGGTGCGCCAGACGGGGCATTCCTGCCGAAGCCCGACACCCACGGACGAAGAGTAGCCCTTGCTGAACGAAGAGAGACATCATCGGCCTGTAAGATTTGCAGTGATTAGTGATGCAGGAGGGGGTTTGCTCTCCAAAATATACTGTGTATATCATATTCATGGCTAAATTAGTGTCTGCCAACGAGAAATAAGGAACAAAAGGAAAACCCACTTACATCATCGTTCAGTAGAATTGACGACAGCTCGTAACAGAGCGAGCACAAATCCGGGAACCAGACCATGTATTGGGCCTGCCCCGGTTCCCGGATAAAGGGGATGGAGCAGTGCGCATGAGACCGACAGAGGTCATGCCCAACGGGGTCGTTGAACGAGGCAGGGCATCCTTCGGCGGTACAACGGACCTTCTGTAAAAGAAAGGAGACATGAGTCTGGTGTTCCTTGAAACTCTGATATGGGGTTAAAAAACCCTATTATTATAGAGCTCCGGCACTCACTGATTCCCTAAGCCCAATATTGCATTTAACTAATATCTGAATATCACTTTTAAGATGATACAGCCCCATACCATTGTTGGCACTTTAATATTCAATTGTTTGTATAATTGTAATTTACCTAATGTCTGTTAATGACAGAAGAATAAATAACTTAAAGCAATCTGCCGACCTCTGAGGGTCGGGGAAGCAGTGACATGCCCTTAAAATAAATATAAACACCAGCCTTAGCTAAAGGCAAGGCAAATATAAGTGTGAAGAGTATGGGCGACCTCCGGTGAAGCCGGAGGGTAATGAGATGTCCTGAATAATTCAATTGTGGCTAATAATTCAATTGTGAAAGATATAAAAGCCAAGCCGCAGCTAAAGGCTAAGGCTTAGATCATAGTAAAGCGTATTTACGATCTCCGGTGAAGCCGGAGGGAGAAGAAAGGTCCTGAATAATTATATTGTGAATAATAACACAATTGTAATAACAATGGCTATTGTGGATATGGCCGTGGCCTGAGACCGCAGTAAGGGCCACCGGAGGGTCGTATCTAAACAATATGAAGCCCGTCCCATGTAGTAAACAATATATAAATATAACAATAGAACGAAAGTCATTGAGAATCCCTCATGGCGGAGTAGAACTCAAGGCGGAGTGGAAAAACGTTCATAACTACTCCCAAGCCGTAACGGGGAGAGGACGAAACTCGGACCTAAAAATAACGCTAACTATTGAAAAGTAACCAAAAATAAATAACTCGTAAGTTATCATACACCCGTAGGGGGAGAGGTGAGGGAGGGAGAACCCGTTGAACGCACAAAACGGAAAACGGGAAATCCGCTCACCCACCGGAGCTAAGAAAGAAAACGAGAGAAAGGGGTAACTCGTGACTGCGAACAGGAAACGGGAACCCCAAGCTCTCGCTCTCTTGGACACAAAATCAGGACTAATAATCACACAACACTATTATAAAAGTATAAAATAAAAGTGTACATCAAGATAAGACTACGAACGAAGAATAGCATCTGCTAAAATCTAAAATAAATAGCAAAGTCGAGTGACGAACGCCCCGGTGGGGCGGGTACTAAACAATAACAAAGCTAGAACGCTATCTTGTTCGTAGGCTGGACTTGCTAGCAAAAAGTACCATGAGCATAATAACGAAAAAATAATAACGGTTCCAAAGGCATAAGGCCAGGGACTTAACCAAGAACCTAAGTGACAGAGTACTAAACGGCCAGACAAAGATGAATTCCCAAGACAAGTGAACAAACAATGGCCGCCGTGAAGGGCCAGACGGGAATGATAAAACAGACTATACTGGATATAAAACAAAAGCCCGGTACTATAAAAAGCTGTCAAAACAAACTATTGTACTTAACATTGGAATGTGTGAAGATGGAGCTTCGGACATGACAAAATAAATCCACGGGAGTGAAAAAATCCGAGAGCACCACAAAAAATTTTCACAATGTCGAAGTCCAAAAAGAAGGATGTTGTTCAGATGGCGCTCGCGTGGGTGGTGTGGCGCTGGTGGTTGGCTAGGGCCTTTGTATCGGCCCATCCCTTTGACGAAGGAATTTACTAAATGGAAGACAACCTGTGAATAGTGGATTTCACGCGCCTTTGCTTTATACACGATACCCAAAAGGTGCTCGCGCGAGGGTTGTAACCTCAGCATTCCATGCTTTTATCTTTCTCTGGTATAATTGGAAGGTTTTATCAGAAAAGGTATATTAGAAGGACTCTTTTCACCGGCCGCCACAGGTCTCTCCCCAGAAATAGATTTTTCATTCGTCAAAATCCCTTTTCACTTCAAGTTTATTGTAGTGTTAATATTTTCTGCCATTTGTTAATGTTTATTATTATCAATTGCTAAGCTACAACCCTAGTTGGAAAAGCAGGATGCTATAAGCCCAGGGGCTCCAAACAGGGAAAATAGCCCAGTGGGGAAGGGAAACAAGGAAAAATAAAATATTACAAGAACAGTAACATTTAAATAAATACCTCCTTTATAAACTATAAAAACTTTAACAAAACAAGAGGGAGAGAAATTAGATAGAATAGAATACTCAAGTGTACCCTCAACAAAGAGAACTCCAACCCAAGACAATGGAAAGCCATGGTACAGAGGTTATGACACTACCCAAGACTAGAGAACAATGGTTTGATTTTGGAGTGTCCTTCTCCTAGAAGAGCTGCTTACCATAGCTAAAGTCTCTTTTCTACTCTTATCAAGAGGAAAGTGGCCTCAGAACAATTACAGTGCAGTTACCCCTTGGATGAAGAAGAAATGTTTGGTAATCAGCGTTGTCAGGTGTATGCGGACAGAGGAGAATATGTAAAGAATAGGCCAGACTATTTGGTGTGTGTGTAGGAAAATGGAAAATGAACTGTAACCAGAGAGAAGGGTCCAATGTAGTACTGTCTGGCCAGTCAAAGGACCCCATAACTCTCTAGCAGTAGTATATCAATGGGTGGCTGATGCCCTGGCCAACCTACTACCTGCAATTATGAAGTTTAGTGTTAATGTTTTCTGCTATTTATTAATGTGTTTCAAAAAGTTAAATATTTATGTTTTCTGCATGTTGTTGATGTTTTCTGCCGTTTGTCATTCTCCTCTGTCGCCCCGCCACTTCACTTTCGGACATTGCCTCACTCCAAAGGTAAGGTTCCACATTATTGTTACTGTATTTTCCATTTATTATTGCATTACTGTACTGTCTGTTCTAATTATACATTTTATTTACAGGTTATTAATGGTTAGATTATGTATTGAATGATCCAAATGGTTGTGCTGTATTTCATTGTGTTTAGTACAGTTTAGACTTATTATGAAATTTAATATGATGTTTTTGTAGATCTTGGAACAAATTAGGCGATTTGCATGTAAAAGGCGATATATAATGCGGAAAAATCATGGTATGAAAGCCACTCCGGAACCAATTAATTTTGTATTGTGAGGGATTTCTGTTTAGTATACCCTTCAGTCAATAGACCATGCCCAAAGCCGAGTGGTAACCTTTGATAGCCATGACTGAGAGGAGATTCTCTCGGTGAAGGAAGATGAGGAAATCTAGGATCTACACTAAAGCTTCTCCTACTGGAGAAGTGTCCCTTCTACGACACCAATTGCAGAAGATGGCTCACTTCTGATAGACAGCTGCAGAGGGCCATTGCAGGTATCCTATGCAGTGTCTTACAAAAAACCTTTCACTTGCAGATATTTCACGTGGAGAAGATGCTGGATACTCTTCACCCATGAAGTTGGAGTGGTGGTACCTTTGAAGATGCAGCTGATAGAGGAGCTTGGGCTACTGGTGTAGTTCTATTTGGACCTTGACTAGAAGAAAGAGCTAGCATATTGGGATACCACTCACCTTGAGCAATCTGGAAGCCACCCAGGTCATTGTGAGTCCTGGCATAATCAACACCCTGTTGATTAATGGCTGGATCAGACTGAACGAAGGAAGGCGTAGGGGTCCAGATGATCCTGTAAGTGTTAGTTGGTGTGGTGTCTTCAAACACAGCCCGTGGGTCTGAAATGGGGGAGCAAAACACAGGGAGCTTCCTGTTTGGCTGAGTGGCAAATAGGCTGATTCCTGTTGAGCCCCGCAGGGGATGAAGCCTCTCCGCTACACAAGGATGTAGGGACCACTATGACCCTACATTCTGTCCCTGATGACTGAGTGTGTCTGCTAGTACATTCCTTTTCCCAAGAATGTACAACTCTATGGCGTGGAACACCGCCCAGATGTGCATTTGCTTTGTTAGCTTGCAGAAAGGGCATGAGACTGTGCTCCTAGCATGTTGACGTAGGCTGCTACAGTATAATGTTGTTGCTCATCAACACTACCAAGTGCCTCCTTAAAAGTTCTTGGAATGCTTGCAGTGCTAGAAAGGCTGCTTGCATTTTGGAGACATTGATGTGCACATGCCTCTCTTCTCAAGTCTGGAGGCAAACAGTCGAGTAGGACTCCCCTGGTGAGGCTTTCCTCGTCAAACCACCAGGCAAGATTGGCCCAAACCTCGGCACACCACTTAAACCAGAAAAGTTCACAAATCCGAGGGCTCCTTTCTCCAGATGCATACTCCCCTGGGAACAAAACAGTTAATGTACAGGGTGGCGTCAGAGGTCGCACCAAACCAGTAAAAGACTTCTTTGGTGTCTTTTTGGGTGTTGCCAAGACAGACCATGGCAAAGGCTTAGATCTTTTCTTTCCCTTCAGGGTGTATGTCTGCCACTGCACAGGAGGCCACGACCTGCATTCAGGGAATGGGGATGGTTGTGAACAATCATGCCCCTTACAAGACACAGAGGGAGTGTGAATTTACAGCTGGTTTACCCATAAACTAGTTGCAACATCCACCCTTACCCTTGCTCAACTTCCATTATAAATCCAGTAATGCATTCGCTTCCTACAATAGAAAAAGAAAATGAAAAAGCTTTTTAGGGCGCTGACAGTACATGCGTCGAATGAATCTGGCTAATTAGAGGATGATGGTTTGCTGGTTGCATAGGAATAAATTAGGTATTACTAGGTGTTTTTCTGGGTCGACCTGTGTTTGCCGGTGAAAAGGTCCTTCTTGTCACTTTTCTGATATAAATAGTTTCCAAAAATATACCAGAGAAAGTTTAAGCATTGGAATGCAGAGGTTACTACCCTCGCGCGAGCACCCTTAAGGGCGTCGTGTATAAAGAAAGGGCGTGTGAAAGTCACTATTCACAGGTCGTCTTCCATTTAGAATATTCCTTCGACAATATATACATGTGGGGTGCGCCGTAACAGCGGTCTCCACTGCACCAGTCTGGACCACCCCACCACCGCCCGACACGAGCACCATCTGACATCCTTCTTTTTGGACTCGTGAGCGTTGTACTTTTGGTTTTGTGCTCGTTCATTTTGCCCTTTTTTGGACCCTTTTTGAGATGGCTGAGGCTCTACTTTCCCCTGCGCCAATGTTAAGTACCCCAAATTCTGTTTTTCGATAAAAGAGTTATAGAATTTTGCTATTTACCCGCGTTTTTAACGTGTTTTTGTTAGCGCGGGGTTTCGCTCATGTGCAGCCATCTAGAGCATACACGCATGTTTTGTTTTTGATCTACCTAGTTTTGTATGATTCAGGGTTGCCACCTTTTTTGCTAGGTTCGAATTGTTTAGTTTACGGTTTTTTATTAACCGAGCCTTTTTACAGTTTATTATCAATGTAAATTGGTGCAAATCATTTTTGGACTGCATGGAAGGAAATAGATTTAAATGGACATTACAAAGAGCCTCTGTACTGACCATAGTGCTCTGCACAGGAACAACATGCGTGGCAACCCTGGCCCTCATCCCCTAAGGGAAGAATATGTCTTACTCTTACATGCTGACTTTATGGTAAAAAGTATAACAATGTACACTAATATTTACTGTAACTCATAATAAGAAAGTATTCACACAAAATATTAACATTTTCTTTCCATTCAAACGTCTTTTGTTACTACTATTATACTGTACTACAGTAATGTAGGTGTTAATAAAATATCATAAATACAAAAATATTTACTGAGCTGTATGCCATGCACTACCACAGTAGACCTTTGATTACTAAGAATCACATAACTAATTTTTAGTTATACTATAAAATAATCTAACATCTACAGTACCTAGGTGCACTGAGAAATAAAATTAAAACAATTTATAGTACATTTTATGTACTTATACAAATATCCCACTTTCCTTAGTTTGCACATGACTGAGTGGTTGGTTAGACAACTTTTGCAGCGTGTAGTGTACAAATATGAATAAGTTTTCATATTACTGTGCAAATTCAACATGGAGCTAGGTGTTGATTGCTTTAATTTACTGTATACAGTATATAAAAATATATATTAAAGCAACTAACTTCAATCATATGCATACTGCACATATAATACAATGGAGCCATTCCAGTAAAAATTTAGAATTTGACATCAGCAACTGCATCACTTGAGTGAGAAAACCTCTCACAGCACGGCTTCACTGACATAACACTTTCCAGTGACATCTGTAACTGCTGTTACCAAGACCAGTGGTCACAAAAACAGTCTTAAATGTTTAGTAATGCGATGTTCACGGAATGCAAAAGTGAGTGTGAAAATGTAGAAAAGGGACATTAATAATGCTGTAGCCTACAGTACATAAGTGAACCTAATCAAAGACAATCAAACAGAAAATACATAAATTACAGTAATGTGTTTTTTTGATATTTTAAAAGTCCCAATTCTGCCCTTTTCAAGTAGGAAAAATAATCTATAACTTTAGCTTTACACAACTATCAATAAATTCTGAAAGACAATTAATAAAACCATTCAAGCCACATACCGCTTGATGCCTAACCGACAAAAAAATAAATTTGGAAAAGGAAATATTCAATCAGATTTAACTACTGTATACAGAGGATGGGACAATTAATTGGTTTAATTTTAATACATTACATTACCTGTACCAGCTGAACTCAGTTGAGTCTCTTGTTAGGCTGGGAGGAACGTAGAGAGTAGAGGTCCCCTTTTTGTTTTTGTTTCATTTGTTGATGTCGGCTACCCCCCAAAATTGGGGGAAGTGCCTTGGTATATGTATGTATGTATGTACATTACCTGTTGCTAGAGTTACAGGAAAAATGCTCTTAAGAAAATAAACTTGAAGTGTTTCCATACTTTCCATACTGCAATAAATATGAAAAGACGGGAGATTAGAAAAAAAAAAAAGTCTTGCATATTGAAATGATCTTAGCAAGTGGTCTTTGGATCTGAAAGCCAAACTGCTGTATTATAGAGCATCTATCAATTACTACACTGTATATCGGATGTAAAAATCACAAGTTTAGACAGTTGTAACTGATTCTGTAGTATGAAGTGTGAACAGTTTAACATGTGTAAAACAAAAGAGTATGATTTAAATTAACTTTTTCTCCTTGTCAAAAGAAAAGCGGTACTGCCGTACGCATAATTAAAAAATATGATATTTTAATTATAAAATAAATTTTTGAATATACTTACCCGGTGAATATATAATAGCTGCAACTCTGCGGCTCGACAGAAAACACACTCAAAAAACTCGCGAGCGATCGCTATGAAGGTTGCGGGTGTGCCCACCAGCGCCAACTGTCGGCCAGATACCACTCTTGTATGTAAACAAAACCTTCAATTCTTCTCGTCCCGCTGCGTCTCTATTGGGGAGGAAGGGAGGGTCATTTAATTTATATATTCACCGGGTAAGTATATTCAAAAATTTATTTTATAATTAAAATATCATTTTTAAATATTTAACTTAGCCGGTGAATATATAATAGCTGATTCACACCCAAGGAGGTGGGTAGAGACCAGAGTTAATTATGTTTACAGCGTATAAGCTAAGAGTTTTTTCATTTTGACAGTTATCAATATAACAAAACCAAAATATATAGGTACCTGGTAAGGAAGTTGACTTAGACGATTACTCTGCCTTGTAAGTCTGTCTTCCTCACGGAGCCCAGCGATCCTCTTAGGATGCTGACAGACTCCCAGGAGCTGAAGTATCAAGGGCTGCAACCCATACAATAGGACCTCATCAAACCCCTAATCTGGGCGCTCTCAAGAAATGACTTTGACCACCCGCCAAATCAACCAGGATGTGAAAGGCTTCTTAGCCTTCCGAACAACCCATAAAAACAATATTAAAAACATTTCAAGAGACAGATTAAAAGGATATGGAATTAGGGAAGTGTAGTGGTTGAACCCTCACCCACTACTGCACTCGCTGCTACGAATGGACCCAGTGTGTAGCAGTCCTCGTAAAGAGTCTGGACATCTTTCAAGTAAAATGACGCGAACACTGACTTGCTTCTCCAAAAGGTCGCGTCCATGATACTTTGCAGAGATCTATTTTGCTTGAAGGCCACGGAAGTTGCTATAGCTCTAATCTCGTGCGTCTTAACCTTAAGCAAAGATCGGTCTTCCTCACTCAAGTGGGAATGGGCTTCTCGTATTAAAAATCTGATAAAATATGACAAAGCATTCTTTGACATAGGTAAGGATGGTTTCTTAACCGAACACCATAACGCTTCAGATTTACCTCGTAAAGGCTTAGTACGAGCTAAATAGAACTTAAGAGCTCTAACGGGGCATAATACTCTCTCTAGTTCGTTGCCTACGATCTCTGATAAGCTAGGAATATCAAAAGATTTAGGCCAAGGACGAGAAGGCAGTTCATTCTTGGCCAGGAAACCAAGTTGAAGAGAACAAGTGGCTTTTTCTGTCGAAAAACCGATGTTCTTGCTGAAGGCATGAAGCTCACTGACTCTTTTAGCCGAGGCCAAGCACCCCAGGTAAAGAGTCTTAAGAGTGAGATCCTTCAGGGAGGCTGAATGTAAAGGCTCAAACCTGTCTGTCATGAGGAATCTTAGGACCACGTCTAAGTTCCATCCAGGCGTAGCTAAACGACGTTCCTTAGAGGTCTCAAAAGACTTAGGGAGATCTTGTAGATCTCTATTGTTGGAAAGATCTAAGCCTCTATGCCGGAAGACCGAAGCCAACATGCTCCTGTAGCCCTTGATCGTGGGAGCTGAAAGGGAGCGAACTCTTCTCAGGTATAAGAGAAAATCAGCGATTTGGGCTACAGAGGTACTGGACGAGGATACAGATACTGACTTGCACCAGTCTCGGAAGATTTCCCACTTCGATTGGTAAACTCTAATGGTAGAAGCTCTCCTCGCTCTTGCAATCGCACTGGGTGCCTCCTTCGAAAAGCCTCTAGCTCTAGAGAGTCTTTCGATAGTCTGAAGGCAGTCAGACGAAGAGCGTGGAGGCTTTGGTGTACCTTCTTTACGTGGGGCTGACGTAATAGGTCTACTCTTAGAGGAAGACTTCTTGGAAAGTCTACCAGCCATCGAAGTACCTCGGTGAACCATTCTCTCGCGGGCCAGAGGGGAGCAACTAACGTCAACCTTGTCCCTTCGTGAGAGGCGAATTTCTGCAGTACCTTGTTGACAATCTTGAATGGTGGGAATGCGTAAAGGTCTAGGTGAGACCAATCTAGGAGAAAGGCGTCTATATGTATTGCTGCTGGGTCTGGGACTGGAGAGCAATAGATTGGAAGCCTCTTGGTCATCGAGGTTGCAAAGAGGTCTATGGTGGGTTGACCCCAAGTCGCCCAAAGCCTCTTGCACACGTCCTTGTGGAGGGTCCATTCTGTAGGAATTACCTGACCCCTCCGACTGAGGCAATCTGCTAGAACGTTCAAGTCGCCCTGGATAAACCTCGTTACCAGGGAGATGCCTCAATCTCTTGACCAAATGAGCAGGTCCCTTGCGATCTCGTACAGTGTCAGGGAGTGGGTGCCTCCTTGCTTGGAAATGTACGCCAAGGCTGTGGTGTTGTCCGAGTTGATCTCCACCTCTTTGTCTCGAAGCTCATCAAGGCCAGGTGTACTGCCAAAAGCTCCTTGCCGTTGATATGCATGCTCCTCTGACTTGAGGTCCACAGACCTGAGCATTCCCGACCGTCCAGTGTCGCACCCCAACCCAAATCCGATGCGTCTGAGAATAAAACGTGGTTTGGTTTCTGAACTGCTAGAGGAAGTCCCTCTCGTAGACTGATATTGTCTTTCCACCAATTCAGGCAAGTCTTTACTGTTTCGGAAATCGGGATCGAGACCGCCTCTAGCGTCTTGTCCTTTTTCCAGAGAAAAGCTAGATGGAATTGTAGAGGTCGGAGGTGTAGCCTTCCTAACGAGACAAACTGCTCCAGGGATGATAGAGTTCCTACTAGACTCATCCAATTCCTGACTGAGCAACGTTCTCTCTTCAACATCCTTTGGATTACGAGCAGGGCTTGATCTATTCTGGGGGCAGACGGAAAAGCCCGAAAAACTGGACTGCGAATCTCCATCCCTAAATACAGTATAGTTTGGGATGGGATCAGCTGTGACTTTTCCATATTGACCAAAAGTCCCAATTCCTTGGTCAGATCCAATGTCCAATTGAGATCCTTCAGACAGCGATGACTGGACGAGGCTCTGAGAAGCCAGTCGTCCAAGTAAAGGGAGGCTCGGATACCCGATAAATGGAGGAATTTTGCCACATTCCTCATAAGCCTCGTAAACACGAGAGGAGCAGGACTTAGGCCAAAGCACAGGGCCCGAAACTGGTACACCACATTGTCGAACACAAATCTCAGAAAAGGTTGGGAATCTGAGTGAATGGGGATGTGGAAGTATGCGTCTCTTAGGTCGAGATAGACCATCCAGTCTCCCTTTCTGACCGCTGCTAAGACTGACTTCGTGGTCTCCATGGTGAACTTTGTCTTTGTGACAAAGACGTTCAGAGCACTGACGTCTAGCACCGGTCTCCAACCTCCTGTCTTCTTCGGTACTAGGAAGAGACGGTTGTAAAACCCCGGTGATTGAAGGTCCGAGACTTTGACCACCGATCCCTTCTCTAGTAAAAGAGACACTTCTAGTTTCAGGGCTTGTCTCTTTGCTTCCTCTCGGTACTTGGGAGAGAGATCGATGGGGGAAGTCGCTAGAGGAGGTTTGTGTACAAATGGAATTTTGTACCCCTCTCTGAGCAACCTCACAGACTGTTGATCTGCGCCTCTCTTCTCCCAGGCTCGCCAGAAGTTCTTGAGTCTGGCACCTACTGCTGTCTGAAGCTGCGGGCAGTCAGACTCTGCCACGCGAGGACTTGGCTCCTTTCCTCTTTCCTCTCTTTCCTTCGGCACGAGTATTTCCCCTGCTGGGGGCTCTGCCATGAAAGGGCGGAATAAACCTGGACGCTGGAGTGTCTATCCTAGGTCTAGCAGAAAAGGCAGTCGAAGGGGTCCCTTTGCGAGCAGAGGACGCAACCAAGTCATGGGTGTCCTTCTGCACTAGAGACAACGCTATGTCCTTAACCAAAAGTTCAGGAAACAAAAACTTTGATAAAGGGGCAAAGAGTAGCTCAGATCGTTGACAGGGCGTCACTCCTGCTGACAGAAAAGAGCACAGAGACTCTCGCTTCTTTAGGACTCCTGAAGTAAACGAGGAGGAGAGCTCATTGGATCCATCGCGGATGGCTTTATCCATGCAGGACATAATGAGTAAGGAGACATCTCTATCGGCTGATGAGATTTCCCTACTCAAGGCTCCAAAACACCAGTCAAGGAAGTTGAAAACTTCAAACGCTCTAAAAATTCCTTTAAGTAGATGGTCAAGGTCTGAGGATGACCAACTAATCTTCGAGCGTCTCATGGCTAGGCGGCGGGGAGAGTCTACAAGGCTTGAGAAGTCGCCCTGGGCAGAGGCAGGGACTCCCAAGCCGAGAACTTCTCCCGTGGCATACCAGACGCTCGATCTAGACGAGAGTTTAGATGGGGGGAAGGCAAAGGCCGTCTTCCCTAAACTCCTCTTGGTTTCCAACCAATCGCCTAACAGCCGTAAAGCTCTCTTGGACGAGCGAGAGAGAACGAGTTTTGTAAAGGCTGGCATGTCAGCAGGTACGCCTAAAACAAACTCAGACGGCGGCGAACGAGGAGCCACAGAGACAAAGTGTTCAGGAAACAACTCTTTAAAAATGAGCATGACTTTTTTAAAGTCCATAGATGGCGGAACTGCTCTAGGTTCATCAATATCTGAAGGATGATCCTCAGGCTGAGGGTCAGCAACGTCCTCATCCGAAAGTTCCTCATCTGACAACTGATGAGAAACAAGCAAAGGGGTTGGCAATGCTTGACACGCAGCGTCCACTCGCACTGGTGCATAAGTGGCGGACCAGGACGCAGCGTCCTGAGACTGCTTGACAGTCTGAGAACTGTCAACAACAACAGGTGCGTGAGGACGCACGGCGTCCACCCGAGACTGCTTAGACCGTCTAGGCTGCGCAGTCAAAACAACTCTAGGTTGCGGAAGTTGACGCACAGCGTCAAAACAAGTCAACTCCAATGGTTGGCGAACGTCCTGAACGTCACCAGGCGCATCAGCGAGTTGCCTAACGTCCACATGCGGCTGAAAATCCACACGAGACCGCATCGAGTGTGGTACTACCCCAACCGCTTGACGTGAGATGGCTACACCAACGTCAACAGGACTCACAACAGAACGCTTGGGTGGCTGAAGGCCAGGATCTCGATGAGATAAACGGCTAGGCTCAACGGAAACCTTATCGGCATTGTAGTCTTCCATAAGGGACGCAAGCTTAGACTGCATGTCCTGCAGTATAACCCATTTAGGGTCCACGGGAATGGGTGCAGTAACAGACGGGGTTAGCGTCTGAGACGGCACAACTTTGCCTTGCTTAGGCGGCGAGCAGTCATCCGATGACTGCAACGGGTCCGAACTGTCCCAATGACTACATCCAGGACGTTGGACCTGTCCTGAAGGGACCGACTTCCGTTTAAGAGGCCTAGAAACCTTGCTCCACGGTTTCTTGCGTGAAAAGCCTTCGGAAGACGAGGTAAAAATGGGCTCTCTCGTCTTATGGTAGGGGCGATCTTGGTGAGATACGCCTGATACCATAGAGGGAACGTCTGTTCGCTGATCAAGGCCTCTCGAACCCATAAGTCGTACGACATTACTTCTCCCCTGGGCTTGGGAGCTTGCAAGAGGTCCCGGACTAGGTGAACGACAGGCACGAACAGACGAACCCTCGGTCGCAACACTGTTCACAACACTTTGCGCACTAATCACTTTCCCACTTTCCGCCGTGGCACTATGGCACTTAAGTTCCTTCACGTCAGCCATGAGTTGATTACGGTCACTTGCTAACGCTTCAACTCTCTCCCCCAAGGCATGAACTTGCATAGACGGTTCCTGAGTGCTAGAAGGGGGGTTAGGAACAACCACTACAGGGGAAGGATTAGGTTCAGGGGCATGTGGAGAGGAAAAATCTACGGACCTAGATGAACTTCTCCTTACCCTATCTCTCTCTAGTCTACGTGCATATTTATCATATTCGAGCCAATTGAATTCCGAAAGGCCCACGCATTCCTCACACCGATCTCCCAATTGACAGGTTTTACCCCGACAATTGGAACAAACAGTATGTGGGTCGAGAGAAGCCTTTGGAAGACGCCTACTACAGTCCCTAGCATTACACTTTCGAAATCTAGGTACTTGAGAAGGGTCAGCCATTTTGAATTAGTCAAAGAAAATTCCAAAAACAATCCAAGTCATCAACAAATAATCCGATTCAATAAAGAGTTCAAGAGTTTATGTTGAGGAAAAACACCTGCACTGCGAAAGCTCAAACCAAAATAAAGTACTTCACCAAATAAGATGAGAAAACTCCAGGTTCTACAGCGAGTATGAATACGTCTTGTCGTCAACGTCGACAGAGAAGAATTGGAGGTTTTGTTTACATACAAGAGTGGTATCTGGCCGACAGTTGGCGCTGGTGGGCACACCCGCAACCTTCATAGCGATCGCTCGCGAGTTTTTTGAGTGTGTTTTCTGTCGAGCCGCAGAGTTGCAGCTATTATATATTCACCGGCTAAGTTAAATATTTAAAACTTGAAAATTATTAATGGAGAACTAGTTAGCAAATAAACTAGTATCATTAGTGTTTGGTGTTATTTGCATTCCCTGCAACTCCCTGGGTATTTTCTACTTTGGTATTCTGTTATATATTAATTATAATCTTGGGTAAGATTCAGTCAAGTTTTCTTTGACATTCTGTTATGTACACATTTAGACGTGTTTCTTCATATTCAAATAAGCCAAGTAACAAACTACCAATTAGCTACAATGGTGAAGATGGGTTAATTTCAATTCTAAGTACAAAACGCTTGAATTCAACAGGTATAAGTACAGCAGAATTGTCATTGACTTTTTATCTTTCTTCGTGGCCAAGTGGTAGTCACTGTCTATACAAGCTTGCTGGACCAGGGTTCGATTTCCAGCCGGTCACAAGCTATCGTCTTTGTGTGATTTTGCCTGGGACTTTGACCCCGAGGTCGTTAGGAGAATCCAGACATTAATGTAGCAAAAATATATGGCTTATTTGAATATGAAAAAACACGTCTCAATGTGCAAAAATTTATCATTAATCGAATGCCAAGTAACAAACTACCAATTAGCTACGATGGTGAAGATGGGTTGATTTCAATTCTAAGTACAAAACACCTGAATTCGACAGGTATAAGTACAGAAGAATTGTCATGACTTTTTATCTTTCTTCGTGGTCAAGTGGTTTAGCCACTGTCTCTACAAGTTTGCCGGACCAGGGTTCGATTCCCGGCCAGTCACAAGCTCTTGTCTTTGTGTGATTTCGCCTGGGGCTTTGATCTCGAGGTCGTTAAGAGAATCCAGACATTAATGTAGCAAAATTATATGGCTTATTTGAATATATATATACAGTATATATATATATATATATATATTATATATATATATATATATATATATATATATATATATATATATATATATATATATATATATATAAATGAATAAGCATATTAAAAAAACAATAATGCAGTTATACAAAGGGAACGTAACATACTCATGCTCAAATAATTATGTATGGAAATATTAAAAATAAACATTTCCTGATCACATAATTTATTTTTCTTTTCTTTCTCTCTTTAGTATTTTATGCTTTTAACACTGGATATGAAAGTGATATGTCGGATGTCAGGCAAGCACAGTACCGTGGGACAGAGGCATTTATACATACGGGATTACCAACCTGTCATGTGTCGAACATGCACAGTCGGAATGTGGCGTTCGAGCTCAGTCTGAGCTGAAATTCTGAACACCGATTCCTGTAACTTCGCTCTTCCTTCATCATCTTTACATTTTTAACAGACAGATGCATCTAAGCATTAATGTAACTTGATCAGTCCGTAATCAGTGCGGCTGTTTGTTTTACGAACCTTAATATGTACTGTAGTTGTATCAACTACATCAGTGACTGTTTCTTGTAAATATCTAAGGGATCAGGGGTTAAAAACTGGAAGCATGTTAAAACGAGACGGTAGTAACATAGAAGGTGAATGTGCGACAAGCTCAAGTAAAAAAAGACACTGACTCGTCAGTCGAAACGCAAACACCGTAAATACTGTGATGAATACATATCCTTTGGATTTATATGCAGAGACAGTGAAGGTGAACAGCAACCACAATGTGTTCTGTGTTAAGAAATATTGTCCAATGGAAGTTCAGCCAGCCAAACTTTGCTGACATTTTGAAACTAAGCATAATGAGCATACTAACAAACCTGTTGAATATTTTCAAAGAAGACGGGAAGAACTGCTTTCAAAACAGAATATTATAAAAAAAAAAGAAACTGGGGGTGATAACACGAATGCTGTGCATGCTTCGTATTATGTTTCTCTTTTAATAGCAAAGAGTGAAACACCACACACAATAGGAGAGGAACTAACTAGAATGCATGGAGACAAAGTATTGGAGAGGTATGATCTCATTTCATTGTCAAACACCACTGTCAAGCTGCGAATAGAAGACACATGTCTGACAGTGTTAAAAATCAACTAGAGAAGAGAGTGATTAAGAGTCCGTATTATTATTTACAATTAGATGAGAGTACAGATGCTGATTTACTTGCTTTACTATGATATGAATTTGATGGTACAATTAAGGAAGATTTTCTCTTTTGCCAGTCATTGCCAACACACCTGGTGAGTCTATTTCTAATAGTTCGAATGATTTTATAATAACTAATGAAATTGGTTGGTCAAAGTGTGTTAGAGTCAGTACTGATGGGGCTCCCACAATGTCGGGAAAGTACAAAGGACTCGAGGCAAAAATCCAAGCTATGAAACTAAATGTAAAGTGGACTCATTGCTGCACACATAAAGAATCTTTGGCAGCAAAAAAATGCCAGAAAAACTGAAGATGACTAGATGAAGTAGTGAAAGTTATTAAATTCATAAAAGCTCAGCATTTAGATTCTTGTACTTTTTAGTGTTCTTTGTGAGAAGATATGTCGCACTCATGAACAACTGCTCTTGCATTCTCAAGTGTGGTGGTTTTCCCGCGGTAACATACTTACCCGCATACTTGAGTTGCGTAGTTCTTTGTGAGGTATTATTATTATTATTATTACTAGCCAAGCTACAACCCTAGTTGGAAAAGCAAGATGCTATAAGCCCAAGGGCTCCAATAGGGAAAAATAGCTCAGTGAGGAAAGGAAATAAGAAAATAAATAAATGATGAGAACAAATTAACAACAAATCATTCTAAAAACAGTAACAACGTCAAAATAGATATGTTATATATAAACTATTAACAACGTCAAAAACAGATATGTCATATATAAACTATAAGAAGACTCATGTCAGCCTGGTCAACATAAAAACATTTGCTCCAACTTTGAACTTTTGAAGTTCCACTGACTCAACTACCCGATTAGGAAGATCATTCCACAACTTGGTAACAGCTGGAATAAAACTTCTAGAATACTGTAGTATTGAGCCTCATGATGGAGAAGGCCTGGCTATTAGAATTAACTGCCTACCTAGTATTACGAACAGGATAGAATTGTCCAGGGAGATCTGAATGTAAAGGATGGTCAGAGTTATGAAAAATCTTATGCAACATGCATAATGAACTAATTGAACGACGGTGCCAAAGATTAATATCTAGATCAGGAATAAGAAATTTAATAGACCGTAAATTTCTGTCCAACAAATTAAGATGAGAATCAGCAGCTGAACACCAGACAGGAGAACAATACCCAAAACAAGGTAGAATGAAAGAATTAAAACACTTCTTCAGAATAGATTGATCACCGAAAATCTTGTAAGACTTTCTCAATAAGCCAATTTTTTGTGCAATTGAAGAAGACACAGACCTAATGTGTTTCTCAAAAGTAAATTTGCTGTCATACACATTTAAAGAAACACTATCAATACTGAGATCCGGATGTTGAGGAGCCACCATCCTTGACCTACTTACAATCATACTTTGAGTTTTGTTAGGATTCAACTTCATACCCCATAATTTGCACCATGCACTAATTTTAGCTAAATCTCTATTAAGGGATTCACCAACCCCATTGATGCAAAGAGAGTAGCATCATCTACATATGCAACAAGCTTGTTTTCTAGGCCAAACCACATGTCATGTGTAAATAGTATGAAAAGTAATGGGCCAAGAACACTACCCTGTGGAACACCGGATATCACATTCCTATACTCACTATGGTGCCCATCAACAACAACTCTTTGAGATCTATTACTTAAAAAATCAATAATAATGCTAAGAAACGACCCACCCACTCCCAACTGTTTGAGTTTGAAAACAAGGGCCTCATGATTAACACGGTCAAAGGCAGCACTAAAATCAAGGCCAATCAAGGGATTTCTGTACAACATTGGAGATTGTAAGAAGGGGATCACATGCTCCAAGGCCTTTATGAAAACCAAATTGCAAACTAGGGAACAGATGATTACCTTCAGCAAACCTATTAAGACGTTTTGCCAGAAGACATTCAAAAACTTTAGATAATATGGGAGTTATGGAAATTGGGCGGTAATCAGTGGGACTTGAGCTACCACAAACACATTTACATAGAGGAGTAACATTACCAATTCTCCAACAAGTACTAAAAGCTCCTCTTCTTGCTAACTTGCGCAAAATAACATAACTTTGGAGCTAAGAAATCTTCTGTCTTTATAAAAAAACAAAGGAAAAATACCATTTGGGTCTACACCTCCATAAGCATCAAGGTCCATCAACAGAGCTTTAATTTCACGAGATCGAAAAGCTAAACTAGTTAGTTTAGCCCCAGGAAAACAGGAATGAGGAAGTTCAAGTTTTTCATTACTTTGTTTACTGTCAAAAAGACATGAACAACTGCTCTTGCATTCTCAAGTGCGGTGGTTGTTCTGCGATAACGTCCTTACCCGCAGACTTGAGTTGCGTGATGAAATAAGACTATTTCTTCATGATAAATAATTTCATGGGAGAGAATGGTTTAATAACTTTTCATGGTTAGCTATTGTGGCATACATGTCTGACATCTTTACATATTTGAATGACCTAAATTTGAGCCTACAAGGGAGATCCGTAACTATTTTTAAAGTTGAAGATAAAATAGAAGCCATGATCAAGAAATTAGAATTGTGGTCTGAACATCTGCATAGTGGTGTGTTTGAATCCTTTCCAACACTTTGACTTTCTTGGAACTTCTGTATAAGACATTTCTAAAGAAATGTTGCCTTTTTATTCAGCATTTGCAAGGTTTAAAGATGTTTTAGGAATGATTTTCCTCCTCATGATTGTAATTACAAGTGGATTTGGGATCTTTTTCATGCAAATGTAAAAGATATGAAAGAATTAATAGCAAAAAAAAAAAAAAAAAAAAAAAAAAAAAAAAAGTCTTGTTGAACTTTCATGTAACACTTCACACTAAGATCACCTTACAGCTGTTACAATTTATCAGACTTCTGGTTACTATTGAAAAAGGAGTACCCAAAACTAGTAACCAAGGCCCTGAAATGTCTAATGCCATTCCCTACCACATATTCATGCAAGCAGGGCTTTCTCACGACTCATTTACATAAAATCAAAATACAGAAATAGGATGAATGTGGAATCTGATCGCTTAAAACTGTCTGCCACTAACCCTGAAATTGAAAGAATAGTAGCAGCAAAACAGCATCACCCATCTCATTGATGAGATTAAGATAGAGAAATTTATTTTCTGCTGTTCTGTACTTCTTTCTTTATATTTTTCATATATTTTCCCATTTTTTTTCATTTACATATGTCTTTCTGCAGAAATAATCTAGTTTTCTATTAAGAGTTGTTTGTTGCTAGTTTATTAAAGCAGCATGTTAAGTTGACAGACCTTTCAAAATCCTGGGGACCAAGGAAAAATTATTTAAATAAAAGGGGTCCTTGGTAGTGAAAAGTTTGGTAACCACTGATCTAGGGGGTCAACAAGCATTTTTGGGGGATTGCAAGGTTGAGTTCCTTGTCAAGCTGGGAGGAACGTAGAGAGGAGAGGTCCCCTTTTTTGTTTCATTTGTTTGATGTTGGCTACCCCCTAAAATTGGGGGAAGTGCCTTGGTATATGTATGTATGTATGTGATGCAAAGCCCAAACACATGGGTTGCCAAACTGGGGGCCATTGCAAACTGACCCAGTTGAAGACTTGTTTTTCAAATTAATTGCATGAAGAAATGCTTTTTGGGAATCATTGCCCTAACAAGTCAGGGAAAAAAAAAATTCAGCATGTTATGTTTTTTTCTATAGAATATAATCAGCAGATTATGGATCACAAATTTCCTTGGGTATTATAATTTTACCACAAATATCCTAATCACCAATACTGTCTCATGATATTTACAGTATTAGCAACTTAGTTTTATGCTGGTGTCCTGAGGGTATTCTGAAAATTAATCATCCACATCCAATTTAAACACGATTCACGAGTAGCACTTTCTATGATTGCACAACTATGGACAAATTTCCTGGTGAACTCTTGCTCCATGGCTACCAATTAAATAATTTATCATTTGATACGAAAGTTTTATCTTGCTTGCCTTTATGGAATGTAAAAATATTTTTTGATGAAAATTTTCAGATTGAAATAAATTAAATCTAATCTTGTTCATTTTGTCCCTTTTTCAGTCTTACAGCTCATCTTAAAGAACATTATACTTCTTCTTTGCTTTTACAGCTTACAGTCAATAATATACGTAACACAACACACCCATTATATACTATAGTTACCTATATTACATAAAAGTTGTGGGGTCATGGTTGTGACTGGAGGAGTACAATCAGGGTCACCTGCTAAAAAGCTTGTGAACAACTGGTATACAAGGTGTAGTATTTTTTTGTCTTTATCAAGAAGCAAGGTACTCAGTATAAGCTTTTGTAATTCAAATACATAAGAGTATCAAATTAAAACTTGACCTATGATCCTGTAGATTATAATCAATATAAGACCGTATCTCCCCTGCATAATAGAAAGCAAGTATGTGGCTATATATATAAATACATTTCTGTAAATATCAACTGCAGTGGCATTTTGATATGGATTTCTACCTTTGGGAATAGATATCCACTGGAAATTCACTTATGATAAATGCTTCTGGCCGGGCAAGGATTCGAACCTATTCTGGCTGGGCAAAGATCCGAACCTATGCCTCTGAGTAGAAACAAATCCAAGCAGGAACTCTTGCCAACTATGCTATCAAGAGTCCCTACCGACATTTGTTTCGACACGGCGGCATAGGTTCAAATCCTTGCTCAGCTAGAAGCATTTATCATAAATGAATTTCTAGTGGATATGCATTCCCAAAGGTAGAATTCCATATTAAAATACCATTGTGGTTGATATTTACATTGATTAAAATCACAAGTGTTAGTGATAAATATTTATATTATTTCTTTCTGATCATGCAGACTAGCATTGCCAGATGTATAACTACTCTGTTTCTTCTATTCCCTCGGGTAGGGGTTAGAGGGAATAGTTATACCCTGGTGAGAGGAGGGTTACCCAGAGAGGAACATTTGGAAACAACAACTGCTGTATTGAAGTTAGGAAAGGAGGGGGAGGGGGTTTGAAGGGTGGAATCTGTGTATGTATGTGCATACACTGTATAAGGTTATAAATATTTAGCCTTCATTTTCGATAGGTTGCGCACACTAGTAAACAATAATAACAACCATTTTTGCCATCATACTTACATTATGTTTCATATAAAATGCAAATCTTTTCCAACTCGACAAAATACAGGAAAGTTGAATTTTCCAGTATCACAGGAATACATGGCAAACAATAATAATACAGTAATAACTTTGTGATGAAATTTGTGCCACTAATACAGAGTAGCTATTGCTAAATCATACACAGAAAGAACTAGATATAGTATAAACTTATTACAGTATCTTGAAACAATAAGCAAAATTTCTAAAATATATTCTACTTACAGTAAGGTTAAACTATCACAGTAACAAACAGTTTCTCCTGCTTTCCCTCTCTTCACTAACATTTTAACACAGCATTGTAAATCTTAACCGTTAATCATAAATTTCAACAAAATACAATTGTGCAAATATACTATTCATACAAAATACTAATACTATACTTCAACACTACTCTTCATTTGTGCTCTTTTCTCTTACTACTGTGCTCTGAATTCTACTTAAGTATTGTATTCATCAACAACAAAATACATGTCCAAAATATTTTCATTAATGTCAAGCCACAACTAATAAAATGAATTTACAATATTCATAATTTCATAGCTATCACATTTATAAGCACAGTAAAAAAGCAAATGTGCTACAGATAACATAATTGGAAGGTGGTATATGCACATTTCAATTTCAACATTGAATTCCGTGGTCTACATCGGTTGTGGATACTGCTTACAAACTTCTACATCAATTAGCAAAATCTATATGGAAAACCAATGATCTAGTTTTTATCTACTGTCAAATAAATTTTTATCAATCAAATGCAAAATATAAACAGTAACAGTAGATACATATCAGGTGTATAATACTTCCATAAATCTTTGCTGGTTAACAGATATAAAATGAATCAAATACAAAAAATGTTTGTCTTTTAAAAGGTAACCACAATGTTCATAGGGCACTTAACATTTATAGGATTGTTAAAGGTTGTTAACACAGCTTATTACTAAGAAATCCCCAGTTCAAAAGTAAGTTTAAAGCTGTTCTTCACTCACTGATATAGTTGAGTAACAGGCTGTTGTTCTAAGCAAAAATCTGAGCCTCTTGAAATTTTCGGTAGACTAAAGATTATCTGAGAATTTACTTTAGATTACCATATGCTAGATAAGAAAAGAGAAATAAGAAACCAAATTTATATATGCAACTCCTTTCGGCAACCGTGAAGGCATAAAAATGTTGCAGAATCCTTCGGTGACAATGAAGGTATGAATGAATTAGTAAATATTTGAAAGGTAAAATCAAAACTAGAAAAAAAGAATATCCTAGTCACCATAAAAACTTTCACTTGACCAATAATCCAAACATGTATACGAAGCATCTACTATTGATATTACAACGTGTTTACCACAGCCAAGATGCTAACAACACTCAAGTTGACTCTTTACTTGGTCAGCTTTAAATGAAAATATCTTTATTCCAAACTCAGATCTAACTCAATACCAATGGGGTGTGTGATTGGAATGATTGGATTTGTGCTATATAACCTGATTCTAGACCTGTGAGGCAATTCAGCACTCAACAAGGGTGTATGTAAGCCTACTTTTTGTACTCTTACTTGAACATAGCATACTAAAGATTCTTACCTGTTTTGTTGCAAGAAAGTTAGCTATCAGCATCTAATGATACTATTTGAGATGCACCCACACATACATGCGTATTCATCTCTTCAGTGGGTTATTCTTGCGGTAAGATGCTTAAGATTACAAAAAAAGGCAGTCTGTTTTGTGACCATACTTCCTTCAAGTTCCTCGGTTTATATTTTTAATGTACATTTTGCTAAAAAGTATGCCTGAAAAAAAAATATATATATATATAAAAGAAAGTGCAACAATACCATCGGAGATTGCTTTGTGACCTCACTGAGCTAGATGTCCTGAGCTTTTGCCCAAATACCATCAATTTACCATAAACAATTGACAATATGAACAAGAGACAATGTATAGTTTTTACATATCAGAAAGCATTACTTACCCATCTATTTCCTAACCTAAAGATGAAAAGTAATGTTCATCAACCGTTATTACTTAATATTAAATTCTTAAACAAAGAGAGATGAAACATGAACCAAGAATAACAAAATTATCGACAACTATCACAATAACCAAAGAAAATGTACTGATGTCTGATCAAATGTTACGACTCAGTTTAGACATCCTTCAATTTGACTCACTTCATACTGCAATGCTGCATCTATAGTACCCTTCCCTGTAAATGTTAACCAGCCACAAAGCTTTACAGGTGATGATTTACTCGTAACCCTCATAAAAAAAAGTTTTACTGATTATAATACAAACATCATGCATGAACAGCCTGAACTTCAAGTGTGATATAAGATAATACTTAATATGAATTTCAAGAGAAGGGCAACAGTGCTCTACTGTACAGTATATGCAAATGATATCGAAAAAAAATAATCATAATAGATGTGATACCTCATAACAAATTTTTCTTTAATGAAAAGCCTGTTTTTTCACAAGTAAGGTGTTCCAGTATCCAGGACATACCTATACTACCAAAATTTTCAGCACCATAAGTAAATTTATGCTATAATATTGCAAACATACCTTACAAAAATATATTTACATAATACCTGTAACTATGATTTTTGGTAGGAATTATATAAATTTTTGAATTGATCCCATAATATAAGATTTACAAAGCTGTGTGGACCAATTCTGAAATATATAGCTGTCCAACCTTTGTAGAATCCCCAAAGACCCTCAGTCTTGAATATCTTCGCAACACAGTCAGCTATGCCATTGTACAGTAATCCACGGCCCTTGCTGTCAAGGCCTGGTGGAAAAGAAGCAAAACCTGCTATAGTCGAAGCACCAAGTAATTTCATATTCACAGATCAACATCAAACACTTCTTATTTCAATGGCTTTATAAATATGAAAAAAAAAATTGTTCAACATTGAATCAAAAATACTTCAGCAATAGTAAGTTTAGGCACTAAAAACAAGCAGCTCCTAAAAATACATACAATACAGCTGAATGACCTGATCCCTGGTTAGACTGACCATGCCATTAAAGAAGACATAAGAGCCTGGCTGGTGAAATGGCAGGACCCCTTGAGGTAGATACTGTACAGTACTTTAGTTCTCTCCAATTTACATATATTTTCTGGTATATCATCCAGATTTCTTTTTCATGTTTATTATGTTTCAGGAATTTTTATATACTTATTTATCCCACAGTACAAAAGTATTTTGGGTGAGTCCCAGAAGTCTAGATGATGGGCCTGAAAATGCTAATATTTGCTATTCACTGATCTTAAAAATTATATTTTCTGAATATCTAGATACCGTAGCTATGTAGGAACTCTATTTGATAAGAGCTTTCACCATGTTTGGGGAGGCTACTTTCTCTGTTCACAAGAATACACACTTGCTCTGTACCAGTTTACAGAAAAATGTTGGCAAAGTCTGCAAAATTATCTGGAAAAAGTAGTACTCAAGTTCTGCTTTTCTGAATATCTTTCATTCCCATTCTTTCATAGTTGTAATAGTTAATTTATGATACAGGTACTAGATTCATCTTTTAACATAATGACTCCTATCATTCTAAAGAGGGCTTACATTTAACCCTCTCCTTGAAGGTATAATGGCATTTAAATGGGACTTCATTTACCGCTAGAGAATTATTGGGTCCTTTGACTGGCCAGACAGTACAAGATTGGATTCCTCTCTCTGGTTATAGCTCATTTTGCCTTGGCATACACATACATCAAATAATATGGCCTATTCTTACCACATTCCCCTCTGTCATACACCTGACTACACTGAAATTACCAAACAATTCTTCTTCACCCAAGGGGTTAACTACTAGCAATGTAATTGTTCAGTGGTTACTTTCCTCTTGGTAAATAGTTCTTCTAGGAGGACACTCCAAAATCAAACCATTGTTCTTTGGTCTTGGGTAGAGCCATAGCACTGGTACCATGGCTTTACACTATCTTGGATTAGAATACTTTTTCTTGGGGTTACACTCATGCATCCTGTTTTATCTATTTTTCTTCCATTTGTTTTTTGAAGTTTTTATAGGTTATATGTGAAGGATCTAATTTAATGTTGTTACTGTTCTTGAAATATCAAAAATTTTAAGTAATTTTTATTTTTCCTAACATACTTACCAAGAACTACTTTCTTAGGAGTTACCAGTAACCTCCTCTCTACCGACCAGAGTTTTGTGTAGTGTACCCCCCACCCCGTTTTCTAAGGAGGCCTACCCCCGACATTAAGAAATGTGCCCCGAGGGTAGGCTTATCATAGGTCGATGTCCGGCCGGGTCAGCCTCATCAGTAAGTTCTATTGGATTAGCACAATGCTTGCAAGGGAAGAGAGGCACTCAGGGAAGGAAGGGAGGGCCATTACCCGAAAGTAGTTCTCGGTAAGTATGTTAGGAAAAATAAAAATTACTTAAAATTTTTGATTTGTTCCAACACGAATACTTACCTCGAACTACTTTCTTAGGAGACTTACACTTTAGGAGGCGGGAGTGCTATTCTGACCCCCTGACCCGGGAAGCGGAGGCCAAGAGGCCCAGGGATAACGGTACCTACTAGAAAATGGATGTGAGGGTAACTACACAAGAGTTCACGTTAGTGTCTAAGTACTCACCCTTTGAAAAACTTCTTCTGATGCTCCTTCCAGTAGCGAAGTCGTGAAGAATGTGTTATCCAATGGTATCAGTTGGTACTCCCCGAAGAGGCTAGGAAGCAACTGGGTAGGAGGAAGGAAACCGCACTTGTGCCTACCGGTTGCTAGCCTTGATTGAGCCTGGGGCTTTTACCGTTACACCGCTTGGAGGGCGGAGATGACTGTTCCAATGGAGAAGCCGTCTAAGGACTTCCTCGAGTAGTCCTTGAGGTAATGGGCAGTAAAGGTTGACTGGTTCGACCAAGTACCTGCTCGCAGGATCTGACCCACTGCCATGTTTTTCTCAAAGGCTAAGGAGGTGCTCAGGCCCCTGATGTCATGAGGTCGGGGGGGCCTGGCACTGCTATGCCTTCTTCCTTGTAGGCTCTGGCAATAACTTGTCTCAACCAGAAGGAAATGGTGTTCTTGGACACTTGTTTCTTATTAATACCTGTGGATACGAAGAGGCTCTTGATGCCTGGGCGGAGATGAGCTGTTCTTTCCAGGTATTTTCTAATTGTCCGTACAGGGCATAATTTCAAATCTTATGCATTGCCCGTCCTAGGGATGGCAGGTATTGAGAAACCTTCGAACTTCGGATCCCAGACTGCTGGGTTCTGAGTCTTAGCCACAAAGAAGGCACGAACTTGAAGGATACTTCTTTCCACCACTTCGAATGAGAAACGTCATATGACAGACCATGGATCTCACCCACTCTCTTAGCGGACGCCAAGGCCAGCAAGAAGACGGCCTTGAGGGTGAGATCTCTGTCCACGATATCCTTCAAAGGTTCAAAGGGGGGACGACACAACATCATCAGGACCTTGGCTAAGTCCCACTGGGGCACCCTACTCGCCTGTGGGGGGCAGGACTGCTCGAAACTCTTGACAAGCATCGCTATGTGTCTCGAGGCCCCCAGGTCGATGCCCTTCAGGAGGAAGACTTGGCCTAGGGCGGCCCGAACTCCTTTTATGGCTGGGATTGACATTCCCACCTTGTCTCTAAGAAACACCAGAAAATCTGCTATGTCTGGGACAGAGGCCTTAAGAAGTTTAATGCGCTTCTCAGAGCACCACTTCGTGAAGGAGGCCCACTTAGCCTGGTAGACCGCGGCTGACGACTTTCTCAGGTATAGAGACATTCTCTTAGCCGTGGATGAAGAATATCCTTCTTTCTTCAGGAGCCGCTCGATAGTCTCCAGGCGTGAAGACGTAGGGAGAGTGGATTGTCGTGGAGCCTGTGAAAATGAGGTTGATGCAGAAGGTCTGACCTGTCGGGCAGAGGCCACGGTGGTTGACTCGTTAGGTCTTTTAGGTCCGCGAACCACTCTCTCTCCGGCCACCAAGGCGCTACCAAAGTCATCTTTAGGTTTCGGGCTGTCCTTACTCTGTTGAGCACTTGCCTTATCAAGGTGAAAGGGGAAAAAGCGTACACATCTAGATTGTCCCACTTGTGCTGAAAGGCGTCTTCTAAGGCTGCTTTCGGGTCTGGCACAGGAGAGCAATATACGGGGAGTTGGGCGTTGAGTTTTGTAGCAAAGAGGTCCATCACCGGGGAACCCCAACGTTGGATGATGAGCTTGGCTACTTCCGGAAGAAGGGACCATTCTGTCCCTACTATCTGGCCCACTCTGCTGAGGCCGTCGGCCAGTACGTTTTTTCCCGGGAATGAACCTTGCTAACAACACCACTTGGTTCTCTTCTGCCCAATCTAGAATTTCTATGGTGAGATCACACAACTCCTTCGACTTCAAGCCTCCTTGTTTCTTTATGTATGCCACTACCGTGGTGTTGTCGCACATCAACGCCACGGTGTTTCCCTTTAGTAGACTCGCGAAGTGTAGGCAAGCCTTCTGGACTGCCTTCAACTCCAGGACATTGATGTGGAGTTCTTTCTCCCCGTCCAACCAGGTCCCTCGTGCTGTTTCGTCGAGGAGATGGGCTCCCCACCCTTGGTTGGAGGCGTCTGTGAAGAGTAGTAACTCGGGGGGATCGCTCCCGAAGGGCATCCCCTTGAGTGAGTTCGACCGGCAATGCCAACATTCCAGGGAGGGTCTCGTGTTTGGTAGGACTGGGATTAGAACTTGTCGTGAGTTCAGTTGGCACCAGAGGTTCTTCAGGTTCCATTGTATGGCTCTGAGCTTTACCCTCCCTTGGGGAACTAGTTTCTCCAATAAGACCAGGTGACCTATCAGCTTCTGCCAGTCTTTCGCTCTCCTGGGACGCTCTGACAGGAACGACTGAATGATATTCATGAGGTTTCCTATTCTGTCCTCCGAAGGGAAGGCTTTTCCCAGAATGGTATCTAATGTCATCCCCAAGTAGTTCATTCTGGTGGATGGGGATAGGTTTGACTTTTTCGGGTTGATTACGATGCCCAGATCCTTGCAAAACTGGAGGAGTTTCATCCCTTGTTCCTCCAAGAGGCCCTTTGAGGCGGAAAGAAGCAACCAGTCGTCCAGGTATCGGATGAGGCGAATGCCTCGTTCGTGAGCCCACACTGAGACAGTCGTGAAGACTCTCGTGAACACCTGGGGCGCTGTTGACAGTCCGAAGCAAAGGGTCCTGAATTACAGGATCTGGGAACCCCATTTCACCCGGAGGAACTTTCGACTCGAGGGGTGGACCGGAATTTGGAAGTATGCGTCCTTAAGGTCTATGGTCATCAGGTAATCTTTCTCCCTCAAGGACAGTAGGACTGACTTCGGAGTGTCCATTTTGAAGTCCGTCTTCTTGATGAATTTGTTGAGAGCTGACAGATCTATAACCGGTCTCCACCCCCCCGTCGCTTTTTCTACCAGGAACAGACGACTGTAGAAACCTGGCCCTGGGAGAAGAACTTCTTCCATGGTGCCCTTCTCTAACATGGAGGACACCTCCTCTTGAAGGGCGGTCCTCTTTAACGGGTCTCTGGGAGCCAGCCATTCCGCCCGGCTGGCCGGGATAAGAGGGGGTGGTTCTGTTAAGAACGGAAGTCTGTAGCCCTCCTTTAGTACGGACACTGTCCAAGGCTCTGCTCCGTGAGCCTTCCATGATTGCCAATGAAGTCTGAGGCATCCCACAACCCGAGGCTTGGGCGGGGATAGGGGGCCTCCCACTCTATCTTCTTCTGGAGGAGCGGCCTGATCGGCCTCTCCTAGAGGCAGAGTAACCCGACCTGAAGGAGCTTGAAGGCGCTGGAGCTCCCCTGCGGGGGGGGCTGAGGCGTTGCGGACCAGGAGGAAGAGGGAGCCTCTCTCCTCGTAGTGCTGGGAGAGGCTTGGGAAGTCGCGGCACTATCCGAGACGGACCTCTTGTAGGGCGGTCTTCTAGAAGGCGTAGGTCTGGGGTTGTTAGACTCCTCCTTCTTCGAGACCTTCTCCATGATGGCCTCTAGTTCCTCCAGGGGAAACAAGGACTCTCCCCACAAGGGTAAGCTCCGTATGGCCCGCGCTTCCCTATCTGGTACCTTCCGGGACACCTTCGTCAGTACGGTGTCTCTCTTACGGAGTACCCAGTTAGCCGTCAGGGCGAGCGACTGGTAAGTTAAAAATTTAAGGGTTTTACCCCCGGAGGTAATAAGGTCTCTCAGGAGGCCTTGCTGGTCAGGGTCCGCGGGGTCGAACGAGGCTTGTACCCCTACCAAAGTGGAAGCCCACCAGTCCAGCCAAGAGGAGACGTTCACTAAATCTCTCGACATTTCCTCCATCATGGAGGCCTCTGCTGGCGAGAAACAGACCGGGGCCGAAGAGGCCCTATCGTCAGAGACGCCCTGACTCAGGATGTCGATGGAAGACTCCACCTTACAGGGGCCTGGGCGACGTCCCTCTGGCACATATACTTTGCCTTGGGTTCTGAGGCCCTGTAGCAATTTTGAGGAACTCTGGGTTTTGGGGGCTTCGGCATTACTAGCCACCACCTTGTCCACATACTCCTGCCCTAGGACCAGATCTCGGGCTAGAGGAAGCGCTAGAGACGTCTTAGGTTGGGTAGGGGTCTGCATAATTCTTAATAGGCTTGACCTCCAGTAATCCTCGTCTGTAGCTGTAGGTTCCTCGATTTTGTGGTGTCTTCTGATAAGGCCAACCACCCTCCTATAGGCCGAGTCCTCCGTTGGTGAACCCTCCCTTCCGTCAGCCGAGGTCTCGGCTTGGGGCCGGGGAGCTGGGTTACCGGGCACGCCGACTGGACGTCTAGCTCTTGGTGCCAGGTGCGCCGTCCTACCGAGGTACTGGATTTCATCTGCAGGGACGTCCGCACCAGGGGCCTGGGTTAACGCAGGCATCGCTGGTTCAGCGGGAACTCTCGTCCGCCCAAGGGCTCTGGGTGCAGAGGACGCGGTTCCCGTGGGCTGACCCGACAGCGGGAACCGTTCCTTCTGACCCGAAGGCCGCACCAGCTGGGCTGGTTCGGCCAGTCTGCCCGACAAGAAGCGCGTTTCCCCCCGCTGGGCGGGGTGAACCGGAGGCTTCGAGGACTTATGCCTTCTTGTAGAGTCCTTCCTGCGAGCTAGGTCGCGAGGGTCAAGGTCGTGTTTTGAGGACGGCATCCTTGGCGAACACTCTCTGGACCGGCGGTCCGGGGAACAAAGCACCTTTGAGTCCCGGGGTACGAAGACCCAGTCGCCATCAGGAGACCTACTCCTCCTATACTTACGCCCTGGGGAGCGGGAGCGCTTGCTACTATACCGGGAGTGCGACCTCGAACGGGAACGCTTGCTCCTGGACCGCTCCCTCCGACGACGGTGTTTTACCCTGACTTCCTCCTCCGACGAGAAATAAACATCCGACGAACCCGACGACACTGTGCTTATTGCATGTCGGCTGGTAGCGGAGACTGCGGGGGACTTCTTCGCACGTTGAGTGCCCGAGGTCGACGGCTGGAAGAAATCTTCGGGGACTTCCGTGAGGGGGCCGGGAACGATTCAAACCGCTCCATGCCAGGGAGCCAGGGGTCCAGGGCCACTTCCATCCTTAAGGGTGACCTACCCGGCGTCTTCGGAAGCCTCCAACCGAAGGCATCATTACCCGAAGGTCGTAACTTCTTCTGGTTGTCTCCGCCTAACGAAGACCCAGAACCACAGGCCCACGAGGGCAGCGAAGACACAGACACTGCGTTACTACCCCACAAGGGGTCATTGGAGGACGCGTGCCCCCCGAGCACAAGGGCCGACTCTCCGGACGCACTACTGGGTTCTTCACTAGCCCTAGAAGGGCCCGCAATCGGCACTGCACTTTCACTAGGTTCCTGGGGAAGGTCGCCTTGTTCCCTCTCTACGACAGACTTACCTCGTCCCCTACTCTGTGTAGGGGACGGCGAAACAGAGGCCCCGTCGGACCGCTCACTGGGTGATGGTAGCCGCGAAGTAACACTAGCTTTTCTGGAGGAACTTTTCGCCGATTTTCTCTTTTTCGTACCGTACCGTACCCACTGGATATCGCTCCAGTCTACACACTCGGGGCACGTATCTGCTGACGAACAAACCCTTCCCCTACAGGAGGAGCAAAGGGAGTGAGGATCCACTTCAGGCTTGGAGAGGAACGCTCCACACACGATTTACCGGCTCTAGGCCCCGGACAACGGCGGATTTGCTCCATAATGTACACAACGCAAGAGTCTTGGCAACAAACTTAGGGAAGTTGCTGAATCTTACCTCTCCTCATCCCCTTGAATGGGCGATACAGATCAGCCTGCCGTCACCTGTCCCCTGATAAGTTCTGCCTTCAATAAAAGGTGACGAGAGAACGAGGTGTGTGTGAGCGGGGTAGCCAGCTATAACCCCCATCCGGCCCCAACTAATTAGTGGTAGGGTAGTTACACCTCACTAAAAGTCTTATGGATAGTCTTCCAGCTTTGCTGAAAGTATAATCCCTACAAATAGCACCAGGTTTATATTGTTAGGAAAAATAAAAATTACTTTCAAATTTGTCATATCTAGTAAAATTTCTCTTGCTTCTTTCTAGGGGCACTTTAATACCAGTGTTGACTTTGTAAAAGCATGAATGATTGTATTTTGCATTCACATGAAGACTCAATAAGGTAACTCAACACGAGTTTTGAGAATTCCTAGTGCTGGCTAATGAAATGCTTAGGAATTAAGTCCCACACTTCATTATATTCAATGTAGTATATCTACTTAAGGAAAAAGGATATTAGACCTTCCAAGCATAGATTTTCAATATCCATTTTAATGCCACTGTTGCAAAAGGAGAAACTTATAACGGAGTTTGTATTTTTCCTAACATACAAACCCTCATTCTTTACTATAGGAGATATTCTAGCGCAAGCTGGAAAATACGGCAGAAAAACCTTAACAAGGTCGTTAACGACTGGGCAGGTAATTACCCACCTGTTAGTGGTGGGGGGACCGCCAGTCGGTAGCTGCTGTTTACCTTCAATTGTATTCTAGCTAGGACTATCCTTGGGGGCAGTGATGGAGGGAAGATTTGGGTAAAGAGTTCGGGTTTGTATGTTAGGAAAAATACAAACTCTGTTTTAAGTTTGTCATTTCTTCTTACACTTGATACAAACCCTCATTCTTTACTATAAGAGACTTAGTTTTGAGGCCAGGGTGGCCAAGGAGTTTCCTATTCCTAGGGAAGATAGTCCTCAGACTAGACTTTTGAAGCAACAATCTTCCGTTAATCTTCTTTCTTTGTAGATCCCCATAATCTCAGCACGACTGAAGGTAATGGCAAAGACCGTTGACGAGAGTCGGAAGACTCTCTGTCATAAGAGTAAAACTCTTGATGATGATGGTCGCGCGCATAGCGCTAATTGCGTGTGCACGCGGACACTCTGTGCTAATTGTTACGAGAGCGCAACGACTCAGTGTAACTGAAACTCAAAGGTTCCAAGTCGTGTGAACTCAAAAGTCCAGCGCAACAGAGGCCTGAAGGACTCCTAAGGTCATGAGAACCCGTAGGATCAACATGACGAGCGTTCAAAGGCTCTCGATCACGCCCGCCGAAAGGGTGATCGTCACGAGACCCCGAGGGGTCAACGTGAGAAGAACCTGTAGGTTCAAAAAGACGTCTCCTTACAGCACGAGGGGGAGAACGTCAGGGATGAAGATAACTCCTCCGCAGGGTAGATTTATTCTCCCGAAGGAGAACATCGCTTAAGACAAGGCTCTCGCTCCACCCCTGGAGGAGAACCAAAAGCGTAAGGGGGAGGAGCGTGGATCAGCAAACTCCTACAAGTTTTCTCTTGTGAATGGGAGGAAGGTTCTCCCAGAGGAGATTGCCTAAAATAAGCTTTCTCCCTGCTGTATGGGGAAAAGCATAGGCGTAATAACCTCTCTCTCGCAAACGAGGGAGAAGCCCTTCCGAAGGAGGATATTGCCTAAGGCAAGATTTCTCCCCACTCTATGGGAAAAAGTGTAGGCGTACTAATTTCTCTCTCGCGAACGAGGGAGACGTCCTCCCGAAGGAGGACATCGCCTAAGACAAGCTTTCTCCCAGTTCTATGGGAAAAAAAGCATAGGCGTAATAATCTCGAAGTTCTCCCGGAGGAGGACATCGCCTAAGACAAGTTTTCTCCCAGTTTTATGGAAAAAATGTAGGCGTATTAATCTCCTTCTCGTGAACGAGAGAGAAGTTCTCCCGAAGGAGGAGATCGCCTATGACAAGCTCTCTCCCAGTTCTATGGGAAAAAAGCAAAGGCGTAATAATCTCTCTCTCGCGAACGAGAGAGAAGTTCTCCCGAAGGAAGACATCGCCTAAGACAAGTTTTCTCTCAGTTTTATGGAAAAATCATAGGCGTAATAATCTCCTTCTCGTGAACGAGAGAGAAGTCCTCCCGAAGGAGGACATCGCCTGAGCCAAGCTTTCTCCCAGCTCTTATGGGAAAAAAGTGTAGGCGTAATAATCTCTCGCGAACAAGGGAGAAGTTCCCCTCGAAGGAGGAATGAGCCTTAGACTTGCTTTTTCCCCACCTCTAGGGGAGAAAGCACAGTCTTCGGGGACGAGATAGCTGAGGTAAAACTCGTTGAGCTGTTCGCAACTCTTCACAAAGGAGGGAAGGTTGCTGAATGGCTGAAGTGGGGAAGCTCTCCCTCGGAAGGGGGGGGGGTGACTCTCTCACGCAGCCCAATTCCAAGGAAGGTTATCACTCCCTCGTAAGGTGAGGCTCTCTAACCCCTGGAGGCGAACCTCCTGGCAGCAATCTATGTTTCCCAACAACAAGTTGATCAAGTTGCAGGTTGACAACGAGTGCTACCTCGTAACATAGGCAGCTCATGAACTACCACATGAAGCGCAGGATAACAAACAGAGCGGCCGAAGTCATCGGCATTGTGTTCTACGTCGCTGCTATCTGGGTGTTTTCTTTTAGCCTCTCTAACACGTTTCCCCTTTTCCTTCTACTCTCAACCGAAGAGAAGAAGGGCCGAAACCCTGCATCTTCTTCCAAGGTTTCCGAGAGACTCGTAATCCTTAACTCATTAGGAAGTAAAGGAACTGGGGAGGTTGTCCTGTCTGAAACACAAGAGCGAGGGATTGACCCAGCGAGTGTATGACCGGAGATTTGCGTGTGTAGCGCTAACTGCGTGCGAACACCTTGAGTGACGGGAGTCTGAAGACTCTGCCTTAAGAGTAAAACTCTTGATGGTCATGGGTGCAGTGTTGGTTGAGCGTACGAGAACACTCCGGGCGACAAGAGTCAGAAGACTCTCTGTCATAAGAGTAAAACTCTTGGTGACTTATTTCACGAGAACCCGAAGGTTCAGCATGATCGTGTGTGCCCCTAGAAGTTATGTTGCAAGAACCCGAAGGGCCAGAGCAACGGGAAACGGAAGTTTCCCTTGTCACGAGACACCGAAGTGTCAGCCTGACTAAATGCACAAGAACCCGATGTTTCAGCAACTTGAGTTGCGAGAAAACGAAGGGATAGCGCACCGGGAAACCGAAGTTTCCTTGTCACGAGACCCTAGAGGGTCAAAAATCAAGAAGTCGATGGCGAGAGCGATCTTCTCTGAAGATAAGGAGTGAAAACAAGGAGAAGCGCTCTTTCTGACTTTTCTAGAGCGAACGGAAACCCTCAAACTATCATACGAAGAAAAGGGTTCGAGGTCAGGACGTGCTTTGCCCTTGGCCGCACTCCTGGCTTCTTAGATGATCCCTCGCAAGAGAAAGACGACAGCGAGGCAGAACGATGACGAGAGGGAGCACTCTTCTTAGGTTTGTGCCAAGAGCGCTTATAGTCTCGAGGAGAGACAGAAGGCGAGGAAGAGCGAGAACGTTGATGTCTCTTCCTATATCGCCTGTTTCTTCAGCGAGAACATCTAGGTGAAGGCGCGCTAGCTCTCCTTTTCCTCTTCTCTCTCTCCCTCCTGACCTCCGAAGAGGGCGATGACGAGGAGGAGGCGCTCTTCTTATGTTTGTGACAAGAGCGCTTATATTCTTGCGGCGAGACATCTCGTGAAGAGATAGAAGAGGAGGAAGAGCGAGAACGATGATGTCTCTTCCTATGTCACCTGTATCTCCGGCGAGAACGTCTGGTCGAAGGAGAGCGAGCTCTCCTTTTCCTCTTCTCTCTCTCCCTCCTAGCCTCAAAATAGGGCGAGGACGATGAAGATGAGGAGGAGGAGGAGGTACTGCAATGTTTGCGTTCGCGACGTTGTAATTTATAGATGTGCAACGAAGTGCGAAGTAGGCGCCGCAGGAACTGAAGTTACTATATCCACTAAAACTTTCGTGGGCGCCGACTGAGTTGATGGGAGGTAGGTGTGGTCCAGAACTCCCGAGGGTTTCAAAACAGAATGGACCTGAGGCACTACCTTGCCCGCGAAGAACTGGTTCCAAACTTCCTCCGAAGGGGAACCAGGAAGTCCAAGGGCAGGCCATACAGCTCGTACATGATCTGGAATGGAAGCAGTAACAGAGTCATTCCCGGTGGCGGAAACTATTGCCCCACTGGGGGAGGCAACGTGATCCACCTGACAAAGAGGAATGGGGGTTGAATCAATGGTGCCAATCTTCCTCGACTTCCCCCCGGAGGGAGGCAGGCAAGGAAGAGAGGAAGAGTCTGAAGGGAGAGATCGAGAGGCCGAAGAAGAGGTTCGTGACTCCTTACCTTTGACGGCGATCCTTGAGGTAAAGGGTCCTTCTAGGACTTCCTATTCTACCTCTCTCAAACTTCTCTCACTGAGAGGGTGACCACTTCTATATACTTGGCAGGGTGAGCCTTCAGAACACCTATGACCTCTGTACCCAGGCCATAGGGAAAGAGGATCCACCTCCAACGGCGACATAAAGGTGCCCAGAACACTTCCTCATAATAGAGGACATCACATCTAACAAAGAAAAAGAAAAAGGATTAATAAAAAACCAAAAAAGAAAGGCTAGTCTGCCAGTCAAATAAAAGCAGGAGCAGCGGTGTTACTACTGGGACGGCTAGAATTCGATTGGAGGTAAACAGCAGCTACCGACCGGCGGTCTCCCCCACCACTAACAGGTGGGTAATTACCCGCCCGGTTGTTAACGACCTTGTTAAGGTTTTTCTGCCGTATTTTCCAGCTCGCGCTAGAATATCTCCTATAGTAAAGAATGAGGGTTTGCATCAAGTGTAGGAACAAATAATCAGGATGATATACTGTACACTAGTGACCATACCATACCTTGTTTTTAATCTCTATTTCTCTCTAAAAAAAGGTTGACAGGTTTATACAAGAAACAAAATTAATACAAAAACATTTGTATAACCAAAATTTGATATCTGAATGTTTCCTTATCTGAGGATAGCAAAACTTTCCTCTAAATCAATTCTTGGGCATTTAGTCATTTGATAACAAAACATGCCAAAGTTAAAACTTTAATTTAGGTATTGCATACCATATGAATAAAGAGATAATTCAAAAGAAATACCTGTGACCAATTTCTAGTTTAATGTATTTGTTTTCCAGAAAAATAAGAGGACTACAAATGTAAAAATCTTTTCTCTTGTTTACATATTTGTAAACTAACCAACATTTCTTACCTTGATTATATATACGAGTAGATATAACATCAAAAGGGCTCATGCACAATGCTATGACTAAGCCGCTTGCCATAGCTCCAGTAAAGGTACTTTGCCAACTGTCTCTGGGGTATAACTGGAAATCACAGAACAGGGAATAATTAGCCATGTCGTCATCATAAACGATTCAAGTCAACCTTATCCTTTACAAGTTTAGATGATGGAAAGAGCTTTCTCCTCGCTCCTCTGTTCTATAATGTGTCTTTGTATCATAAAATAAACTCTTCATTTTACTTGGGTCCATTTATAACAAACTTATGTACTAGAAGACAAAAAAAAAAAAAAAATAAATAAATAAACTTTGTATATTGATGAAGATAGAAACATTTGACCTGAGGTTTGGAACTACAGAACTATATTATTAATGAGTTTTGGTTTAATTTGTTGACCATTACAAAACGTAAAATCCAACTGAACCGCCAACATCAATTTTCTTTCTATTAAATGCGAGAAAGCACTTGGCACCTTTTTACTTTAGGTTGACTTAGAGCTTCAGATTAATTTGATGTTTTTCTGTATTAGCATAATTAGGTTTCCTTGGAATCTGCAACACCTATACATAGCTCCTTCGACTAAACTTTAATTCTGTATAAGCTAATTCTAAATATTTAGGCAAATATAAATTACACAGTTCCAGTTACAGACATAGCAAGGGATTTATTTCCTTACCGGTGATATTTCTATGAAGCAGAATTAAGACTTATTATAAAAAAAGTTGATACTTGTGAATTATATAATTTTTTTAGCTTGTGCTATAAAACAAGACACCTTTTTCATTCTAACAAGAGTAAAATCTCCGACTTTCTTCCCATCGAAATATATCTGTGAAACAAAATTTTGGTATGGCACCTTTTTTTGACATGAAGGTCATGGTCACAAAGGCACTATGTTGGTGTCAACTGGAAGAACTTAAATAAAGGAATATGCATGCCAAATATAAAAGCTTGAATCCCTTATATTTGTACTGTAGTTAAAAGTGCATGGCCTAGATTATACAGTTGTGTAATAAAAATTAAAATTTCACCTTTTGGTTAAGTCTTTGCAGAATAATAAAATATATCAAGTACAGGCTATTAGATAGAACAGATGGAAAATCTTCCATTTTAAGAGACTGACATTTTTATCTTGTGCAAATGCATGTGTTATAATCTGCCATGATTATAACACATGCATTTGCACAAGATATTTGACTAACATATCTAGAATCATGTGGGAGGAGTTGTAATGACAAAGATGAGCATGAGATATATAAAAGAAAAGAATAGTAACTCCTAAATTTATCAATGGATAACAGTTTTGGCATGATTACATGTACTCATGCCAATGAACTTCTCTTCAATAAGGGGAATTGCAAAACCATGTTACAGCAATTAGAATGGGTTATAGTATAAAATATTTGGTAAAATGACAAATTCGAAGATAATTTGTATTTTTCCTAACCATACATACCTTAGCTATTTACAGAGGGTTTACCTTTTAGCGCAGCTGAAATGGCGAGCCATTAGAATTAAACGAGGGTGTATTACCCCCGCGCTAGTTAGCGGGGGGGTGGGGGGGGGTGGTAGCTAGCTACCCCTCCCCCCCTCACACACAGATGAATGCTCACTTTCACTTAGAGGTAGGACTTGTCTTGGGGGACAGGGCTGGCGGGCAAATATGTGTAATAGCTAAGGTTTGTATGGTTAGGAAAAATACAAATTATCTTCGAATTTGTCATTTGTTCCGTAACCGAAATACAAACCACGCTATTTACAGAGGGTGACTTACCCCTTAGGTAGGGTGGAAAGTCCCCAGCCATACTGGCTTTGGCTTTACCCGGGGACTCAGAATCCGAGTGAGCCGCACTCGAGAAAAGGAGTCCCTGCACGTCACAAGTTCCTTGCTCCGCAAGGAACCATGTGGCCTACGTAAGCTTGTGTGTGAAGGAAGAAGTGTGACCCGTCCTAGGCAATTGACCTGGAGTTCCAGAAGGAACTCTGGGTTAGGACGTTCCCAATACCACCTCGTCAGGGTATGGGGGACGCGACAGTATTGACTCAATACTCGGAACACAAGGAAGCATGGTTTACCTGCAGAGGTTCGAGGTCAGCTATGCAGAGACCAGGAGGCTGCTTCCCCGTAGAGGGGATGATGAAGAAAGAAATAAGAGCCAGACATACTTCTTTCGTTCATGCAGACTAAAACCTGATAACAATGCCCTCAACCTTCTGCTACCTGTCCAAAAAGGAGCCTGAGGTTAGACCAGCTGTTGTGTAGCCACCACAGAGCGATAGAAAACGTATCGAGACTCCTGTGGGTCACGCCCTGCAGGAAGCGGGCTGCGAAGGTCATTAGACGCTTCCAGACTCCAGCTTGTAGCACCTGCGTCACAGAGTAGTATTACTCGAAGGCGAGGGACGTTGCGATGTATCCAACATCGTGCTGTAGGGCGACGTGACGGGGGAGGGTCTGGAGACAGGTCGAGATGAATGTCCTTGAGTCCGGGCTGAAGAGGTATACTGGTGACTCTCCCCCGTGTCCTCCTTGTGCTTCCAAATCGGCTGCAACTGAGGACAAACTGCAGCTGTTCCCAGCGCTAACCTCTCGATTCCTTTACTGGCAAGAAAGAGAAGGTCTTGGGACATCAGATACAGAATGGAGACTCGAAATCTTGAATGAATTGGACCGAAGGGCCGGGACCCCCAGATTCTGAGTCTAGCCAACAACTCAGGAGCGAACCTGAATGTTGCCTTCCCCTCTTCCTTAGAAAGGGGGGAGTCGTAAGAGACCAAGAAGATTGCTTACACACTGGCCGTGGCCAAAGTGAGCAGGAGACCCAAGGCGGAATACAATCCGAGGCCTGTCGTAAAGGGTCTTGAGAAGATCTCTTAAAGGACTAAAGGTCCGAGCCATGCTCCAAGTTGGAGGTCTTCCTCCGACTAGGGCAGGGACGATCGTAGCTTCGCATGAGCGAGGATAGATCCAGCGGGCAGGAAAAAGTTATTCCTTTAAGCCTGAAGGTCAGGGAAAGGCTGAGCGACAGGCTTCATTGCCGAGAGCGGAAAGGAGTTTCCTCCCGCCGAAAGGCAATAAGACCGTTATTGCTGGAGAAGAGGCCTCAAGGGAAGAGGTATATCTCCCACGGCACCAACCACCTTAGACTCTTCACTTTGCCTGGAAGACCCCTGTGGATGACTATCGCAGATGACGCGACCTCCGTACTGCGACTGTAGCGGGTTGTCTCTTCTTGAGGAGGAGGCGTAGTGTCTCCAGGCATGAAGGCGAAGCGACGCCCCGGTTTGGGAGAGATGCCGCAGTGTGGTTGCTTGAGTAGTCTGCGCCGTGGGAGAAGCTCTCCCGGGAGTTCCGTCAGGGGAAGCAGAGGGTCCAGAAACCGTTCTGCGCATAGTCCCAGTGGAGCTCTCCCATTGAAAGGTTGACAGACAACCTGGTCTTGTTGAGACCCATTGTCCACAGACAAAAAGGAGGGAAGACGCAGGCGTCGAAGTTGTCCCACCATCACCGGAATGCATCTTGCCAGAGTCTCGGGGTCTGAGACTGGGGGGAAGAACAGCGGAAGCTTGAGGTTCCAAGCTGTCGCGATCAGGTCCCCCAGACCAGTACTTGCTGGTTACCCAAGGTCAAAGACCCCCAGGTACACTCTCTCTACGAGGCTCTGCTCGGATAGTCGGAGAGAACATTCCCCTGCCTGGAATGAGAGAGCCGATGGTGGTATTGAGAGAATCTCAATCATCCCGGTATCTCTACTGCAAGATGTGAAGGTGTGAAAATGCGTCCCCTGCTGGTTAGAATACGCCAGAATCATGAAGTCGACGCGCACGGGGCGACTCGGCAGGAGCTGTAGGATCTGTAGAGGGGCCAGACTAAGGCCCCTAAGCCTGCCTGAATGATGGAGAGGTATCCTTCAGGTCTTGACCATAGTCCTGGACCGGAACATGCCCCCACCCCCCCCTTTCCTTTGACGAGTCCGAGAACAGCATCAAGAATGTGAGGAAAGGACGAGAATATCCACTACCATCAAGAGGCTCCATAGGTCAACACCCATTGCAGGTCTAATAGTTCCGCTGGTCCCATAGGGGCCAGGAAGTCCGGTTAAACATTGCCTGAAGCCACCGGAACTTGGACCGCCCCACATGGAACTTATCCTGAGGCGACCGTTCGGACTATAGACGGGTCAATGAGGAAAGGAGAACTAGGAAACGTTCCAAGGTAGGGCTGAAAGCTCTGCTTGACTGAGAACAGGTACTGCGACTCTCCTCAGTCTTGCCACAGTCAACTGAAAGGAAGGCTCGGAGGATGTGGTAACAGAATCTGGCGTCCCCAGGTGGTCACCCATCCAAGTACCGACCAGAACCGACGTTGCTTAACCTCGCTGGACGGACGAGAAGCGGGGTTTCCAACGTGGTAAGGCCGTTGACTCAATATCATGGCCAGATACTCCAGATGTTGAGGCAGAGGAAGAGAAGGCTCCAAGCAAAATACCATGAGCCCACACTCATGGTAAGCATCCGGAAACTTGTCTCGGCGCTGAAGATGGTCGAACCCGAGCCTACCGGAGTTGACCAGCCCTCCAAACAGCAGAGGAGGCGGAAGCCTGCACCTGAGCGGCCAAGAGGAAGGCAGGGAGAGTTCTCTGGGGAAACAAACCTGTATGCCACGGCGGGATAGCCACACTGCATCAAAAGCAGGAATACTTGCAGTCTAGGCTGAATTCGACGAGCTCCCTGGAAGATGGATGGAATGGAAACTGAAAGTACCCGTCCTTCCGATCCAGGGTTTAAGGAGTCCTGTCGCCTCGTTACCAGTCTGATCGATTCTGCTGGTCTACGCTGGCCGAAGTTTGTTCGACAAACTTGATCAGGGCTGAGAGGTCGACTATGGACATCCCCTCTTAGATCCTTCCTTACAAGAAAGGATCGACTGAAGAGGCCGGGGGTGAAGCCGTCGATGATCTTAAGGAAGACCTTCGCCTAAGGTATGGATCATTCTGCCCAACCGGGCAACTCTTGCTGACGCTATGGCATAGAGGTTCAGAGACACTGAATTCGCTGACAGAGACGGCAGGCGCGATATCCTTGGCTGATCACAGAGATTGTGCGGGAATGGGCATCGGGAAGCTGTCATTCGGATGAGTAACCTTAAGCATCCTCCCAGCGAAAAACCTGCAATCCTAGAGTTCGTGAACTCTGCCGCTCCTTTTAGGACTATGCCCCCCCGGGGGAGCCTCCCGTGCCATCTGTTCCTGACAGGAGGAAACTGCAATTGGACACCTTGTCCCAGTTGTCGTAGCCGATAACTTAGGCCGACGTGGTTGAAAGAAAAGGGCGCTGGAGCCCTGCAGAGTCTGGAAGAAAGCGCCTTGGAGGAGTGAAAACGGAAGTCGATTTCCTCCGCACAGCCGCTGCCTAAGTCTCTGTCCTTGGGCACAAACAAACTCTTCTCAAGGATGGAAGGGTGTCTGAGGTCGTCGACCTCCACAGATGAGACACCCGAAGGAAGCCCTCAGTCAGCGCGTCCAGATGGTACAACATCGAGCTTGTCCGCAAGTTAGATACTTAACGACGAAAGGCCAAGGTGCCTGAGCTCGAGAGGAGGAAAGTACCCATGATCTTCCTGAAGCTTCCTTGAACCAAACCTCGGGCCGTAACCGAGGAGGGAAAGGACCTGGTAAGCTCCCAGAGGAAGGGGTAAGCAGTCACCCCTTGTCCGATGGAGAAATCTCGAACGGAAAGCCCCCCCGCCAAAAATCCTTCCAGGGAATGACGGGGAAGGGCTAACCCAGGTTCAGGAAAGAGGAGTGTTGCTCAGATCTCCCTGAAGTTTCTCCTATTCTTGCAAGTGCCATGCTCTGCGTTTACGGGGTGAGGCCGTGTTCTGGAAATACGCTCCAGAAGAACTCCCCAGGCTGGCCATGCTGCGAAAACCCCATTGGGAATCGTGGTCGCAATCGCCCTGGAGCTCGCGCGACGGTAATTCAAAGATTTGCGCGTGGGCGAACGTGGAAGCGCCCATGCGCGGTAACGCAGGAACTCAAACGAAGGTGAGCGAAGGAGCGCAGAAGGAGGGCGAGCGTGGTAGGAAGGGCGAGAGCTGGTGGTCGGCGAGCGATAACCCATAGACGAGCAATGAATACTGCAAGAAATAAGCCGATGTTTGATGTTTGTGCGAAGAAACACTGTAGGTTCGAGCGACGGAACACCGTCGGTTCGCGCGACGGCGTGCGACGGAACACCGTCGGTTCGCGCGACGGAACACCGTCGGTTCGCGCGACGGAACACCGTCGGTTCGCGCGACGGAACACCGTCGGTTCGCGCGACGGAACACCGTCGGTTCGCGCGACGGAACACCGTCGGTTCGCGCGACGGAACACCGTCGGTTCGCGTGACGGAACACCATCCGTCCGCGCGATGGAAAACCGTTGGTTCGCCCGCGGGCGAACATTGGAGAGCATGGGCGCGGACGCGCATGAGCGTAGACGTGCAGGCACGTGGGCGTGTGGGCCCGCAGGCGAATGATCGCTCGGGCGCACAGGCAAGCGGTCGCGCGGGCGAACGGTCGCGCGGGCGAACGGTCGCGCGGGCGAGCGGTCGCGCGGGCGAGCGGTCGCGCGGGCGCGCAGGCGAGCGGTCGCGCGGGCGCGCAGGCGAGCGGTCGCGCGGGCGCGCAGGCGAGCGGTCGCGCGGGCGCGCAGGCGAGCGGTCGCGCGGGCGCGCAGGCGAGCGGTCGCGCAGGTGAGCGGTCGCGAAGGTGGGCAGGTTAATGAGCGCGAGTCCGAGGCGGCGAACGCAAGCGTTAGCGCGATGGCGAGGAAACGCGCTGCCGCGTGGGCGAGGAAGACCGCTGGCGATATGGATCAACAGGCGATCGGTGGTGAGCTGGTGAGCGCTAACGCGCAGGTTGGCGATGGCGCGTTGTGGCATGCCGACGCGATGGCGAGCAGCATGCGCAGGTGAGCGATCGTGCGGTGGCGAGCAGCATGCGAAGGTGAGCGATCGCGAGCAGCATGCGCAGGTGGGCGATCGCGCGATGGTGATCAGCATGAGCAGGGTCGCGTGATGGTGATCAGCATGCCAGGGTCGCGTGATGGTGATCAGCATGCCAGGGTCGCGCGATGGCGATCAGCATGCGCAGGTGGGCGGTCGCCGCAGTTGAGGGTCGCGCGATGGCGAGCAGCATCCGCAGGTAGGCGATCGCGCGATGGTGATCAGCATGCGCAGGGTCGCGCGATGGTGATCAGCATGCGCAGGGTCGCGCGATGGCGATCAGCATGCGCAGGTTCGCGCGATGGCGATCAGCATCCGCAGGTGGGCGGTCGCGCGATGGCGATCAGCATCCGCAGGTGTGCGGTCACGCGATGGCGATCAGCATCCGCAGGTGGGCGGTCGCGCGATGGCGAGCAGCATCCGCAGGTGGGCGATCGCGCGATGGCGAGCAGCATCCACAGTTGAGGGTCGCGCGATGGCGAACAGCATCCACAGTTGAGGGTCGCGCGATGGCGAGCAGCATCCGCAGGTAGACGATCGCGCGATGGTGAGCAGCATGCGCAGGTGAGCTAGTAGCTGGCGAACCATGTTCCTTCAGAAGTGTTGGAGAACGTTGGCGTGCCGGCTGTAACTCACGCGGGCGATCCGGAGATCGCCGAGAGACAGGTGATCGCTGGCGAGCTGATGATCGCTGGCGAGCTGATGATCGCTGGCGAGCTGATGATCGCTGGCGAGCTGATGATCGCTGACGAGCAGAAGGCAATGCGTGGAAGCCTGCGCATAGAAAAAGAGTCCTTGACCAAGACCTGAACCGAAGTTCTAGATCGCGAGGGCGAACGTGGGCGCACAAGGCGCGTAACAGGAACCAACAGGAACAGCAGGGATGATCATCATGAGAGCGCTGACGAACAGGAGAGCGCTGATGAACAGGAGAGCGCCTGTGCGCTAACACTGAGCAGGAGCAGGAGAGAACACAGCAGAAGGGCGCGCAGGGGAACCCTGACACGCAAGGGAAGAACCCCCGTGGGAGGCAATCCTTTGCCCCGAAGGGATCGTTGTCTGCCGGGAGACTGATGTCCGTCGGAAGACCGTTGTCCGTCGGGAAGACCGTTGCCCGTCGGAAGACGAGATCAGACTGCTGTCCATCTGCACCAAGGCGGAAGATCAAGAAAAAGGAGTTGTAGGCTGCAAACGGAGATTCAAAAAGGCGCCTCTAGCACCCTTATAGGGAGATGAGAGGCCCTTACGACGAGGCGGACGGTGGGCCTTACGGCGAGGGAGGCCAACAGCAACAGCAACAGAAGAATCTTCCGAAGAGGAGTCTCTATGAGTGTACTCTCTCGCGAACGAAAGAGAAACACTTCGTAGAAGAGACTGGTCAGCCAGTGACCTAAAAGGAGCAATCCTCCGAAGAGGAGCTCCTGCAGTTGCCCAGCCCCTTGAGCGAATCTGCAGGTGTGATCGCTCAGCACCAAGAGCATAGTCGCATGAAAAAAAGGCAAGAGAAGAACCCCCCAAAAGGGGAAAAACTCAAGCCTGGACAGGAAAAACTTCCCTCGGAAGGAAAGTTACCCGCCCAAGGAGGCAAGCCTCCTGAGAGTTCTAAAATGAACTGGAGAGCTGTCCGTCGTCACGGGAGTACTTCCAGTAGAAGGAGACACGCCCCTGACGAAAATACAAGGGGGGAGGCAGCAACAGCCGAATCCCCAGGACTCAACAAGACAGCTCACACCGTTGCCATATTACAGAAACGAACTAGATCGGTAACTGTAAAAAAATAAAACAAATAACATTAGTACACATTCATTCCCCCGGGAAGGCTCCGAAGAGGAATCCCGAGGGAAAGGAAACAAGAATTACACAACAGGCACGTGCCCTCACAACCACTTACACTCACGGAAGGAGAGCTGTAACCAAAACAGAATTATAACAATTATAATTATGTAACTATGTAATTATGTAATTTAAAAAAAAAAAAACTACAATTAGATTCATAAACTAATTGAGACAAACGTACGGCGTAGCAACCCCCCCACGCGGAAAAGAAGCTACAAGGGCGTAGTAACACGTAGTAAAAGGGTGAACGACCTCAAGAGAGAGAGAGAGAGAGACATAAGTCAAACTCGATCGCCACCCATAAAATTACGCCGTGGTGGCCTAACTGCCGAGGACTCCACGTAGATATCGTACACTACACACACAACTCTGAAAAGGAAACTTACTGATTTCTATACTCAAATATATATACAAACATGAAAACATGTTTACATATATATTGAGTAAAAGAAAAGTAAGCGATTAAGTAAAGACAAAACAAACAATGGCTGCCAAGAGAGGACCAAGACAGAGACGTCTGTCACAGTCCGAGCCAAAAGTGAAAGTGAGCATTCATCTGTGTGTGAGGGGGGGAGGGGTAGCTAGCTACCACTCCCCTACCCCCCCGCTAACTAGTGCGGAGGTAATACACCCTCGTTAAATTCTAATGGCTCGCCATTTCAGCTGCGCTAAAAGGTAAACCCTCTGTAAATAGCGTGGTTTGTATTTCGGTTACGGAACAAATAACATTTCACTATGATACCTTACCTCATAATGATCCAACCAGTCTTTGCTTTTGGAATAAGTAAATAACTGGGAAGCAGATCCTATGCCCACTCGTGGGATTGACGTACTTGCACCACGCCAAAGACCTTTTAAACCGTCTTGCTTAGCTATTTTAATAAGTGCTGATGACACACCTGTAAGAATGGTGGAAAAGATAGCATCAAATAAAAAACACGTTAAGGTAATCAGAAATATTGCATTTTGATATACAATCTGAAGACATTATGAAACAGGACTATTAATAAATAAAACTATCCAAATGAGTCAAATGTTGAACAATTCTGCATCTTAGGAATAACACATCACTTCACAGATATCCTTTTACAAAGTTTCTGCACATAACCATTTAAAGTGTAATTACACATATGAAAAGTTAATGCACCATTTAATGTTTGTTCTTATGAATTTCAGAAAAATTGCTTATAAATATGTTCAAGTTAAAAAAAAAATTAAATTCGGTAAAACTTAATCTTTACGTAAACTGTAGTAACTTCCCACTACTGATATCTGCACTTTAAAAGATAAGGTTCCTGTTGTTTTTATGAATATAGTATGTTTGAAAAAAATCTGGAAACTACATTGGAAGTATAAACTTCTTATACACATTAAAAATTACTTCCCTTACAACAGCACACCTCTATGCTCTCTAACTTTTACAGAAACTCAAAATTATCTGGATTAAATGATTTAAAAACGAAACTTAAGACTAACTCTATGAACATAGAAACCTCACTCCATGGTCTAGCTGAAACACTGCCATTATAACAATTCGTAGAGACTTTCCACATATAAAGGGACTTGAGAGACTATCGCTGATATAGAACAAAATAACAAATTTTAAAGTAATTTGCATTTTTACTAACTATGCAAACTTGAGACCTCTAATAGGAGTATGATATAGGGTGAAACGTCCGTTAGACTTTTAACAAGGTAAACATTGTTGGCAGCCATGCGGTGAAGAAACTTTGCCTACATGACAGGCAGAGCAACCTTCACATTGACCTTTGGCCTGGATGCTTGCAGGGTGGTTGAGGCAGGAAGTGCAACTTGAAGGTCTCAGGTTTGCATAGTTAGGAAAAATACAAATTACAACACTTTAAAATTTGTGATTTGTTCCTATATGCAATACAAACTATTGAATTTTTAATAAGGGACTTATCCTTAGGAGGAAGGAAGTACCCAGGACCAAAACTGGTCAATTAGACCCAAGAGATGTCAATGAACTTCAGTCCTAGGGAGAAGCAAAATATCCTGTCTATGATGCAGAAAATGGATCTTACCTTAGTAAACTACTGCAGCACAGGTATCCAGAAATCTCCTTTGCATTGCCATGTGAAAAACCTTTTGGTCAGACGAGATTCTGGATAACTGTTAAGCGTGAAGCGGCAGAGATGCCACAGAGTTGTGAAATCTCTATAGGTTGGGCCACTAGTACCTCAACAAGGAGTGTCAGCAGATTGGTGAACCTAAGAGGGAAGAAACCTTTCTGCTACCGCTGGTAGACGGGACCACTACGCAGCTACCGCCTGCCTCTGGCGGTTGACCGTGTGTGCCAATAAATTCATCCTGCCTAGAATGCATCTTGCCGACAGCTCCACAGCATTGTCTAACGCCCAAGTATGAGTTTACCTCGCCAACTTGCACAGGTCATGTGAAGAAGTCCCTTACTGCTTGTTGACGATGACTTCTACGACAATGTTGTTGCACATTAACGCTACCAAGTGTCCTATCAAACTGGTGGAAAGGTTGCAGAGCTAAAAGTGCAACTTGCATTTCCAGTAAGTTGATGTACAGATCCTTCTCTTCTGTAGACCATAGTCATGAGGCGGTGATGCCCTTCAACACATTTAGCTTTTAATGCTTTTAGGTGAGAAACCCATGTAAGTCTACAATCAAATATAAAACCTAAAAATCTAGCTTCCCCTACCCCGACAGGTCAAAGTGAGGAGAACCAGCAGGTTCAAAAAGACGTCTCCTCACAGCACGAGGAGGAGAACGTCAAGGATTAAGAGGGGTCACACACCCTTCCACTCTACGATCCTCCCGAGAGGAACGCAGAGCAGACTCTGCCCGAGGGGGAGACTGATCCAGCTCTAAAGATACCTCGCTCCGCCCCTGGAGGAGAACCATAAGCGTAAGGGAACCGCTGATGCCCAGAGGCGGTGTTCTCTCATGAAAGAGAGACTCATTCCCCCGAGGGGGAAACCTGCCTCAAAGAAAGTTCTGCCACTACCCCCCTGTGGATCAGCAAACTCCTCGGCATTAGAAACAGACTCAAGGCCTGACCGACAGGCTACAATACCTGAGACAACCTACAGCTCTAACACAAAAGCTGAACACAAGCTTCCTCTCGCAAATGAGAGGAAAGTTCTCCCAAAGGAGGACATTGCCTAGAACAAGCTTTTTCCCAGCCCTATGGGTAAAAAGCATAGGCGACGACATATGATGGTCACTGAACAATCTCTCTCGTGAACGAGAGAGAAGTCCTCCCAAAGGAATACATCGCCTAAGACAAGTCCTCCCGATGGAAGACATCGCCTAAGACAAGCCTTCTCCCAGCTCTATGGGGAAAAAAGAGTAGACGTAACAATCTCTCGTGAACGAGAGAGAAGTCCTCCCGCAGGAGAACATCCCCCAAGACAAGCTTTCTCCCAGCTCTATGGGAAAAAAGCATTGGTGTAATATCCTCCCGAAGGAGGACATTGCCCGAGACAAGCTTTCTCCAACCTCTATGGGAAAAGAGCATAGGCGTAACAATCTCTCTCACGAACGAGATAGAAGTTCCTCCCAAAGGAGGAACAAGCCTTGGACTTGCTTTCTCCCAGTCCCAAGGAGAAGCACAGTCTTCCGCGACGAGATAGCAGAAGCAGATCTCGTCGAGCTGTCAGCGATTCTTCCTGAAAGAGGGAAGGTTGCTGAACAGCTGAAGAAGAGGAGCTCTCCCTCGGAAGGGGGAGCAGCTCAACTCCGGGGAAGGTTAACACTCCCTCGTAAGGGAAGATTCTCCAACCCCTGGAGGCAAACCTCCTGGCAGCACTATGCTTCCTATCAACAAGCCTTGTTCAAGTTGAAGGTTGACAATGAGTGTTACCTCGTAAGGTGGGCAGCTCACGAGTTGTCACAGGTAGCGCAGGACACTGACCGGAGGGGCCAAAGCCATCGCCCTTGCTTTCTACGTCGCTGCTATTTATAGAAAATAAAATAAAAGTTGTGATGAATTACAATTCATAACTCCGCTGCATAAAATGAACTATTCGGGGAATAAGTCACCTTCCTTGTAAGAGAATTCCTCGAAAGGGAGCGGACATATTAGTTAAGAACACGCTCCAGCAGCCAAGGAAGGGCGTTGGCCCATCGCCAGCAAGAGGAGCAAAACGAGTGTTTAAAAGTTATATCATAAACTTATAAACTTTAAAAAATATTTTTAAAAAAACCATGGGAGCACCACAAACAGGAAAAGAGTAACTGCGCTGAGAAACTGCCGGCCACCCATGCAAGAGAGGGCGGAAAGGTAAGGGAGTAGAGGTAGTAGTATCAACACAATGACAACTCCCTTAATAAAAGTTACAAGTATTCAACAACATACGAGTGTTTCCATATACAGGTATACATATATACACACATATATGTATGAGATAAAAACACACACAAAAGAATAAACTAAACAATAACAATCAAGGCAAGTCTTTGCAGGAAAGAAAGGCAGCATGTCCATACTCTACCGAGCCATAAAGTAAAGTGGTTACTCAACCGAGAGGTGTGAGTGACCAGGGTAGCCAGTATATCCCACCCCCAACGACTAATTAGCGGATGGGGTAGTTATCCCTCACTAAAAATTATCATGGCTCGTCTTTCAGTTACGCCAAAAGTAGATATCCCTATAAACAGCGAAGGGTTTGTATTTGAGCCAGAACAAACTAATATCTAGAATCTTTTTATTGTCTAGTGACATGTATGAGTCAATAATAAGTATTTCCATTCAATAGTAGTGTAGATTTCATGTCAGGTAGTATGACACCTTCCTTTAAATCTCTCCCCCCCCCCACCTCTTCAGTCTTCAGGACTGAATTTTACATACTTTGATGATTGTGCTGATAACCCACAGCTATGGATTCCACAGCTTGTGACTGCAGATGAGTTTTTACCTGTAAGGATAATTCAACATGAATTAATTTCTTATTGAGATAACACATGCAAAATCTCATCCATATATTAATTGCACTTAGTTTTTTTTTAATAATTCAAGGTATATCAAAAGGAAATTAAGATCATTACAACATTCTCATACAATACATATTGTATACTAAAAGTTAAAACTTTTCATCAACTTGGTCCAAAATCATTAAGTTTCAATTTTCCCAAACTTAACTGAATTAGAGAATGTATAACTTCACCATATTGAAATACTGCACTAAAAATACTAAAGCACATAAGGCTATCTACATTGTATTTGAATGAAGAAAAAAATCTAGTATTTTAATGCTTACCAAATAAAGAGGACTCCCAAAAAATCCACCAAGGACCCCAACTCCAGCTCCTGCAATGACACATCCTAAAGTTGAAGTGCTGCCATCACTTAGTGATATGATCCCGGAGTCCAGAATTTTCTGGTATAACCCGAATCTAATGCCATTCATCACAATCTGGTATCCCAGGGCTGGACCTAGCCCTTTCTGAAGGCCACTTAATCCATCTGCCTAAATTTATAAGACAAAACAGTTTTTGTTTTAGAAATACAAACCTATTATTGCCTAAAAACATAAAAATATCAAAAACATTTAATGAAATGATGAATATGCATATAATAAAGAATTACATTTCAAACTGTAAAATAATGATAAATAATAACCAATCACCATCTGACAAAGGGAAAACATTTAAAATTAGCATCTAAATGAAGTACTGTAAAGTAGTTGAATTACAGTTTATTCCTACATGGATACAAACTTCTGAGTCATTCATATGGGGTTACTACTAATCATGTTTTCTGCAACTGACCAATCAAAATTCTGATTGATTGCATCATGCTGGTTAAACACAGAGAATGCGCAAGGACCAAGTAAGAGGTTGTTCACAGCGTCTCGCAACAATACTGCTAGTCGCGAAGTTAAGAAGTTGTTCTCTTACTCCTTCTCTGCGATCAAGCCTTTAGCATTCATCTTGTTTACCCTTTTAGTGTTTAGCTCTCTTGACTGGTGTTTTATCCTTAATTCATAGTCATTTGAGTGACTATTCATTAACTGTGAATTACGAGTGAGTGCCTAAGTCCAGTAAGTCTCAATACAGTATTTACGTTTGTTCCCAGGACGGGATAGCAATTATTGTGGCATCTTATGAGCCGGGTGAACATACTGTAGATACACATCTTCTGTGTCCCTCTTGCCTTGACAAGAGATGTTCAAGAGAATCTCCTTGTAATTGTTGTAGGGAGTGGTCTTCCTCCCAATAGGAGAGTTATGCTTCTTGTTGCAGGAAACTTAAAGACATTTCTACTTTGCCGAGTCTCCTCTTGACGGGAGTTAGAGAAGAATCTCATTCTATGTGGCGAGAACCCCCCTTCAATTTAACATGTCGAGAGAGTTATCTGAAGCCTTATCTTCAAACGACACACATATTCAGAATTGTGTCGGTTACGTACAGCAAGACTTTGAGGAGCCAGGTCCTAGCTCCTCATACAAGATGATAAAGAATGAACAGGTGTGTTCTATAAGACGCTCTCGTTGGGGGGAGCCTAAAGTTGAGAAAACATTTCTCTTAAGTCAAAAGGCAACTGTATTGGAAGAAGGAAGTCTACATTTCCCAACACATTCTCAGGAACCAAGTTTACCATGTGACCATGGGAACCCTAAGCTGAGGTCTCCTCTATAGTCTTAAGAGATCCTTAGAAGCTTATAATATGGGTTGCTAGACAGAATCAGCTGCGGCCACACCCAAAGGCTTCCCAGAACTACGCAATCCTTTCAGCTTGCCCTCTCCTCCCTTACCTAGAGTAGGAAAGTCGAGTAGGAGATTCAACGATACCTACTCTTGTCAGGATTCAAGCTGGAGTATCGTTCAGCCAGAGTATGCTGTATGCACTGCCATTGCAACGGGCAATGACATCATCATGCACGTCAACTCTCTGTGAGTGAAGAATTTTCTTCACAAGCAAGACAAGCCTACAATTCATCCCAGGATATTTGTTTATTTCCTTATTCCCTTTCCTCACTGGGCTATTTTTCCCTGTTGGGCATCTTGCTTCATCAACTAGAATTGTAGCTTAACTAGAAATAATAACAACAATGATATTCCCCACAAAGACAAATCATATTCTAGCTTTAGGCATGAGTACTTTTCTCCACAATGCAGTATGGTTGAGTCCTCCAATTAATAATAATAATAATAATAATAATAATAATAATAATAATAATAATAATAATAATAATAATAATAATAATAACGTGGAAGTACATGCTGAGGATGAACATGATGAACGGGGAAGAAGCTTCACCAAACCTACCTCCGGCCCCTTATCTCCCTATACTGTGCTTAGGGTTGAGGAAATGGAGGATGTTTGAGACAAACTAGGTTTATCTTATAACTTTAATAGCTGGATTAATGCCAAACCAATGAGGGCCACTGCTGTGAGTGCTAGCACCGACCCAATAGAAGTTAATCCTCTCGGAACTTTTAGGTAGGTGTCAGAAATGCCTCAAGCTACAAGGGTTAGGAACCTCATTCTTCAGATAGAAAATATGACAGAGTCTACCTCACAGAAACGTGTCACTGAGGACAAACAGTAAGAGAGGATTCAATCGCAAGTAAATAATCCTAAACTCAATCATAGCCCAAAACTCTCGAAACAAACTAAAGATGCTAAACCTATTTAACATGCAGGTTTCAGCCTTGGAGAATTCTCTTAATAGCCAACAAGTCCCTAGGGTTACCACTGCTGGCCCTGTTCGAGCAAAGAGATTTATTTGCCCCCAAGGGAGCTTTTCAGAGCCAATTACCGTTACCAAAGAATTTAACTAACTTAGTGCTGTCCACCCAAAACAGAGGACGTGACGACATTCTCCGCTTTTTCAGGTACAGAAATAATGGACATGGAAATACTGTAGCAGCTACGTCCGTAATCCATACCTGTTCAAGGCTCGACCATTGATCTAGAGAAATACTGTTTCCTCTATGCAACTACAGAAGATCTTAAAGATTGTAATGCCCTACAGAGATTTGAAGATTTGTCACAAGCAGAGTCAAAATCCCTAGAATTCCTGTTACTTCTGACTGTTCCCTTATGGGGGAACTGTGCCCTGAAAATATGTGATGCAATCTTGGCCAGGTGCGTAGAACAAGTGCCCCCTGAGAAATTCGTATTTGCTGAATTCCCCCTCTCTGTTCTCCCAGACAGAAGTAGAGTCAGCAATAGCTAAGATTGCTGGACGAGAACAAACAACTTCAGGAAGGGAAAGAATATAACTGGTAGGCCTGCTGTTCAGTGCCTACAGAGAGGACTGTATAAGATACAGAGGTAATAAGTAGTTCAAACTACTCGAACCAGGGGATCGAGATCCTTTCTTCCTGAATGCAGAAACCAAAGATTCAATAGTTCCTACTTGTGTAAAATCATGCCTAGACTTACCACAGTAGGGAAGGGATGCTGTAGTGCACAAGGAAGCGATACTTGGTCGAGATCCATTCTCTGAACACTGAAGATAGCATGTTCAGGATATGGGTCTCCACATTCCTGTTTCCCTAATTTTGTTAGTTTAGATAAGCATCCACTATGGAAGCATCAAGGTAGGATTCCATGGCCTTTCAGCCCTGGTACTAGATATTCTCTACAAGAGTATTCTATACCAGATGCGGGCAGGGGAAGAACCTGTTGCAAGCTCCCCAGTTCTCCCAGCCTTGCAAAACGTGGGGGAATTCTTTTGGATCTTCCCCCACCCTCTTTTTTTCCTTTTTTATTTGTATTACTGGTACAGTATAGCTGTTTGTTGTTTTGTTGCAGATCATTGGCTACCTGAGATAAGGTACCAATTGCAATCCTCACTAGGTCAACATCAAGGAAGATTTTTAAGATTCTACTTTTCGAGAGAAAAGCTACAGTATCTAATCTATACCCCTGTCAGGACTTAAGGTCATGACAGCAAGATTAGGATATGAAATATTGGCCCTCTCTTCCCTATCTTGGAAGGGAGCTAGCTCCAACCGGTGACAGCCAGATGTATGGCCATAAACTGGCATTTTTACACTTCAGGCAAGAATGATCTTTCCCGAAACCAGGGTTTGATCGACAACACCCTTTCTCCAGGGAAAAATATTACCCATTCTGAAAAGCAATGTCTATTCTAGTATTCATGGTGTGAGTGGTGTTTAGTGTCAGAATTCCATGAATACACAGAACCCCTCCCTGATCAGAAAAAACTAGGCTTCCCATGTCCCTGGGAGGAGGGCATAATGCCCTGAGAATATACCCACTTCGAAATTGAAAGTTGCTCTCTTGTTTTTTTTCTCATCCATCTATTAAACAGGACTTCGGTACTTCCTTCCTAGTCTAGAAAGGCTACAAGCCTCTCTGGAAAAAATAAGAAATCAAGCATAAGGACTCCAAGGGCAATCATATCTACCCCTTTCAGGAACCCTGACAAGGAGGTTTACAAAGAGGTATAATCCAGATGATCCCCCAGAAGAATCAAGACATCAATGAGTAGAAGCAGTCATGACTACTTATGAGGACTATTCAGGTAGGACCCAGAGAGCTAGGTCCTCCACACCTCCTTACAAAACCTGGCCTTAAATGATCTCCCTATCATGAATCATTTAACTCTGCCAGATTGCTCGTTAGCACCATTTCAGCCAGTACTATGGTAATGATCAACGTCGTCCTCCTCCCTCATCTCCGGACTAGAGACCAGGAGATACAAGGGAGTCATATGGAGATCTCAACTTTTTATGAATAAGAAAAGATCAACGGATCTAGTACCTCTCATGATGAGCCAGAAGAGACCTTCAGACCAAATAAAGAGGATCACTTCTAGACCAGTTATAATAAGCTTGCTTGATAAGTTGAATGGAATCCTAACGAATGTCTTCCCGGGGAAGAATTTATCAGCAAATGAGGACCGTACAGGCCATAGAGAAGCTTTAATAAGCTGACTCTAGTATGGAGAGAGTTCCAAGATCGTGTCTCTTGGCTAAGGAATATTTGACAATCTTCAAAACAGTTCCTATAGCTTCCATGAAAGATCTTGGCTCTGATCCGAGATACTAGAATTCCCTGCTCGAAAGAACTATCAACAACCTCGTTACCATGGCCGTGGATGGACGAAACGGTCTCATAAAAGTAATCCCCGCCCTCTACTATTGAGTCGGGAAGAGGGGTCTTTCATTATCTCTTAAGATTATTCTTGTGATCCCAGTCAAAAGTGCCTAAGTTATGGATCTAACTACCCTTTACTCTGACCCTTTTATCTTCCAGCCAAGTAAACAAGCCTACTTGCAGGGTCTCCTTCCTCGGAAACGTAACGCAGAAAGGTTATATTTCCCGAGATTATCATATTCTCCTTTTAGTATGAGAACCAGATCTGAGGAATTTGTACTTGAACTTTTCTTGAGCTTGCCTTTCAAAAGTCTAGGGTTGGTCTGAGAGCTTCAAGAACATTATTTTCACAAATTTGTCTCTCGAAAAGTCTAGAGATGAACAAAGACATGTGCCAGTTTCCAGCCCCAGGCCTCCTTGTTCTGACATTCTTGGCTAGAAAGATCACCGAGAAGGAAAATGATTTTAATTGGATCTAAAGCCTGCCCTGGGGTTTTTCACCCCAGAGCTAGTGAGCCTAAATTCTTTAGTATCTATAGATACTGTACACTAAAACATTGCCCTTCTGTTTATCATGTAACATTTGATGTTCATACCACTTCACCCCTGGGGATGATTACCTTTTGCAAACTGAACGAACAGCCTTACCTTGTTATGAGCCGGCTACTCCATTCCCTGGCGGTTCTCTTAGAACACTTACTATTATTATTCATAAGTGCATCAGAGTAGGTTTTATTTCTCAAGAATCGGAAGTTTGACCTTGCCTCTCTACAAGCTGGCTACACTATCCTCTATGATTCACGTTGATCTCCTGCTATTACTAATAGTAATTAAGATCTTCCAGAGAAGGGTTTACCTATTAACTTCACAAAGACTTCCTCCCTCCTTAATAAGACTCCCTATATGACTCAGAAGTTTGTATCCATGTAGGAATACTGTAAACATGTTATTTTCATTAGTAAAATAAATTTTTTAATATACTTACCCGATAATCATGTAGCTGTCAACTCTGTTGCCGACAGAAATCTACGGTCGGGATACGCCAGCGATCGCTATACAGGTGGGGGTGAACACCACAGCGCCATCTGTGGTCAGGTACTCTAGTACTTCTTGTCAACACCACCTCAATTTTTTCCTCGGTCCACTGGTTCTCTATGGGGAGGAAGGGTGGGTCAATTAAATCATGATTATCGGGTAAGTATATTCAAAAATTTATTTTACTAATGAAAATAACATTTTTCAATATTAATCTTACCCGATAATCATGTAGCTGATTCACACCCAGGGTGGTGGGTGGAGACCAGCATACATGTTAACAAAGAAGCTAAGTATCCCGTATTTTATTTTATTAGTTATTCAAAAATAACATAAAATAAATAAGTACCTGGTAAGGAAGACGACTTGAACCATTACTCTGCCTTTATTAAGTACGTCTTTCTTACTGAGCGTAGCGGTCCTCTTAGGATGCTGAACGACTCTTAGGTGCTGAAGTATAAAGGGCTGCAACCCATACTAAAGGACCTCATCACAACCTTTAACCTCGGCGCTTCTCAAGAAAGAATTGACCACCCGCCAAATCAACAAGGATGTGGAAGGCTTCTTAGCCGACCGTACAACCCATAAAAAGTATTCAAGAGAAAGGTTAAAAAGGTTATGGGATTATGGGAATGTAGTGGCTGAGCCCCCGCCTACTACTGCATTCGTTGCTACGAATGGTCCCAGGGTGTAGCAGTTCTCGTAAAGAGACTGGACATCTTTGAGATAGAATGATGCGAACACTGACTTGCTTCTCCAATAGGTTGCATCCATAACACTCTGCAGAGAACGGTTCTGTTTGAGGGCCACTGAAGTAGCCACAGCTCTCACTTCATGTGTCCTTACCTTCAGCAAAGCAAGGTCTTCTTCCTTCAGATGAGAATGTGCTTCCCTAATCAGGAGCCTGAATAGGTAAGAAACTGAGTTCTTAGACCTTGGAAGAGAAGGCTTCTTGATAGCACACCATAAGGCTTCTGATTGTCCTCGTAAAGGTTATGACCTTTTTAGATAGTACCTAAGAGCTCTAACTGGGCAAAGTACTCTCTCCAGTTCGTCCCCCACCCACCAAGTTGGACAGGCTTGGGATCTCGAACGACTTAGGCCAAGGACGTGAAGGAAGCTCGTTTTAGCAAAAAACCGAGCTGCAAGGAACATGTAGCCGTTTCAGATGTGAAAACTATGTTCCTGCTGAAGGCGTGGATCTCACTTACTCTTTTAGCTGTTGTCAAGCACACGAGGAAAAGAGTTTTTAATGTGAGGTCCTTAAAAGAGGCTGATTGGAGAGGTTCAAATCTTGATGACATAAGGAACCTTAGGACCACGTCTAGATTCCAGCCTGGAGTGGACAACCGACGTTCCTTTGAGGTCTTAAAAGACCTAAGGAGGTCCTGTAGATCTTTGTTGGTGGAAAGATCCAAGCCTGTGTGGCGGAAAACCGCTGCCAACATACTTCTGTAACCCTTAATCGTAGGAGCTGAAAGGGATCTTACGTTCCTTAGATGTAACAGGAAGTCAGCAATCTGGGTTACAGTGGTACTGGATGAGGAAACTGCATTGGCCTTGTACCAGCTTCGGAAGACTTCCCCTTTAGACTGATAGACTCTGAGAGTGGATGTCCTCCTTGCTCTGGCAATCGCTCTGGCTGCCTCCTTCGAAAAGCCCCTAGCTCTTGAGAGTCTTTCGAAAGTCTGAAGGCAGTCAGACGAAGAGCGTGGAGGTTTGGATGTACCTTCTTTACGTGAGGTAGACGTAGAAGGTCCACTCCTAGAGGAAGAGTCCTGGGAATGTCGACCAGCCATTGCAGTACCTCTATGAACCATTCTCTCGCGGGCCAGAGCTGAGCCAACCAACGTCAGCCGTGTCCCTTTGCGAGAGGCGAACTTCTGAAGTACCCTGTTGACAATCTTGAACGGCGGGAATGCATACAGGTCGAGATGGGACCAATCCAGCAGAAAAGCATCCACGTGAACTGCTGCTGGGTCTGGAATCGGAGAACAATACAACGGGAGCCTCTAGGTTATCGAGGTAGCGAACAGATCTATGGTTGGCTGACCCCACAGGGCCCAAAGTCTGCTGCAAACATTCTTGTGAAGGGTCCACTCTGTGGGGATGACCTGACCCTTCCGGCTAAGGCGATCTGCCATGACATTCATATCGCCCTGAATGAACCTCGTTACCAGCGTGAGCTTTCGATCTTTTAACCAGATGAGGAGGTCCCTTGCGATCTAGAACAACTTCCACGAATGAGTCCCTCCCTGCTTGGAGATGTAAGCCAAGGCTGTGGTGTTGTCAGAGTCCACCTCCACCACCTTGTTAAGCTGGAGGGACTTGAAGTTTATCAAGGCCAGATGAACCGCCAACAGCTCCTTGCAATAGATGTGAAGTGTCCTTAGCTCCTGATTCCATGTTCCCGAGCATTCCTGTCCGTCCAAAGTCGCACCCCAGCCCGTGTCTGATGCGTCAGAGAAGAGACGGCGGTCGGGTTTCTGAACAGCCAAAGGTAGACTTCCTTGAGAAGAAAGCTGTTCTTTCACCACGTGAGAGTAGACCTCCTCTCTTCGGAAACAGGAACTGAGATCGTCTCTAGCGTCATGTCCTTTATCCAGTGAGCCGCTAGATGATACTGAAGGGGGGGAGGTGGGGTCTCCCTAACTCGATGAACAGGGCCAGCGATGAAAGTGTCCCTGTTAGACTCATCCACTACCTGACTGAGCATCGGTTCCTTCTCAGCATGCTCTGGATGCAATCTAGGGCTTAGTATATCTTTGGGGCCGACGGAAAAGCCCGAAAAGCTCGACTCTGAAGATCCATACCCAGGTAGACAATGGTCTGGGATGGGACGAGCTGGGACTCCTCAAAATTGACCAGGAGGCCCAGTTCCTTGGTCAGATCCATAGTCCATCTGAGAATCTCCAGACAGCGACGACTTGTGGGAGCTCTTAAAAGCTAGTCGTCTGACGGAGCCGGACACAAGATCATGGTACTGCTGCACAGTCTGTGAACTGTCAACCATGGGGAAGCGAGGAAGTACAGTGACAACCCGAAGCTGTCTAGACTGTCTGGGTCGTACAGACAACTCCTTATCGGGTTGCTGAGGTTGCCGCACTGCGTCACAACAAGACACTTCTGCTGGTTGTTGAACGTCTTCCCAGTGACACACTGACTCCGTAAACAAAAAATCCTCTAACAAGGACTAAGCTTGGACTGCATGTCTTGCAACACAGCTCAAGGTCTATGGGAGCAGGTGTGGTAACAGACGGGGTTAGCGACTGAAGTGGAACCATTACCCTCCCTGGAAGCATGCTATGCTTAAATAAAAGTCCATAGGAGGCTAAGCAGCTAAAGGCTCCTCTCCAAATGACAGAGTCCTCAAAGGAAAATCAGAAGGAGGGAGAATAGCACTTTCTCATCTACAGGAACCATATCCGAGAAAAGCTAAGTTCTCTCAGTGAGGGTTTCACTGGTGCAAAAGCAGCAGACTAGAAGGCAACGTTATGAAACTGCTTGACAGTCTAGTGAGTTGGCAACAACCAAAGATGTGTGACTGAGAAGCATGCGGTAAGGTATGCAGAGCATGCTGTATGCAGAGCATGCTGTATGTAGAGCATGCTGTAAGGTAAGCAGAGCATGTTGCATGGCGTGCGGCTTATGCTGCATGGGATGAGGCTCATGCTGCATGGGATGAGGCTCATGCTGCATGGTATGAGACTCATGCTGCATGGGATGAGGCTCAAGCTGCAAGGGATGAGGCTTATGCCGCATGCGTTGAGGAGGATGCCGCATAGTATGAGGCTCCTGCCTCATGGGTTGAGGCGGTTGCCGCATAGCATGAGGCTCCTGCCTCATGGTTTGAGGAGGATGCCGCATAGCATGAGGCTCCTCATAAGCATGAGGCTGCCTCATGGGTAGAGGAGGATGTCGCATAGCATGAGGCTCCTGCCTCATGGGTTGAGGAGGATGCCGCATAGCATGAGGCTCCTGCCTCATGGTTTGAGGAGGATGCCGCATAGCATGAGGCTCCTGTGAGGTTCCTGCCTCAAGAGTTGCGTCTGCCTCAAGGGTTGAGGAGGTAGCTGCGCAGAGAGAGGCTCATGCTGTGAAGAATGCGGTTGCTGCATGCGTTGAGGCGGCTGCCTCATAGCATGAGGTTCCTCAAGAGTTGAGGCTCTTGCCTCAAGAGTTGAGGTTCTTGCCTCAAGAGTGGAGGTGGCTGCCGCAAGAGTTGAGGTTGCTGCCTCAAGGATGGTGGAGGTTGCCGCAACGCAAGAGGTTGCTGCATAGCGCTGGTATCTGGCAACTCCCAATGCGGCAGCTCACGCGTGGAGGTAGGTTGAGGAACCTCAACATCATACGTCTGGCAGGGTGGACTGCGCAGAGGTGGAGTTGAGGTTGCTGCCTCGAGGATGGTGGAGGTTGTCGCACCGCAAGAGGTAGCTGCCTCGAGGATGGAGGAGGTAGTCGCAACGCCTGAGGCTCCTACCTCAAGGGTAGAGGAGGTTGCTGCAAAGCATAAGGCTCCTGCCTCAAGTGTTGAGGAGGTTGCCGCGTGGCAAGAGGCTCCTGCCTCAAGGAAAGTGGAGGTTGCTGTACAGAGCTGGTATCTGGCAACTCCCAATGCGGCAGCTCACGCATGGAGGTAGCTTGAGGAACCTCAACATCATACGTCTGGCAGGCTGGACTGCGTAGAGGTGGAGGAGCGCTCGCAGGAGGAGGTGTGTTAACCTTCTCTGCCTGAAACTCCTGCATCAACACCGCAAGCTGAGACTGCATTGTCAGCAGCATAGACCACTAGAGTTTAAGAAAGACAACAACAAACGGAGCTACTGTCCGTTGAAACTGAGGGTCTAAAACAGCTGGTGCGGCAACAGACGGAGTTACTGTCTGTTGCGATACCACCTTGCCTCTCTGGGAGGTGTGCAGTTGTCGTACTGCAGCAAGTCCGAACTGACCCAGTGCTAATGGCACCACCTAGGAGTTGGACTTGCGCGGAAGGGACCGACTTGCACTTAAAAGCTGCAAGATTTGGTCCATGGTTTCTGCGAGAAACCTCTTCCGCAGACGAGGAATAAATGGGCTCTCTCGTCTTTGTGTGGGTGGGGTGATCACGTCGGCTACGTGAGTTGGTTACACCCGAAACCACGGAGGGAAACGTCTGTTCGTCGATCAAGGCCTGCTGAACCCATAAGTCCTTCGACATTACTTCTCCCCTGGGCTTGGGAGCTTGTAAAAGGTCCCAGACTAGGCGAACAACTGGCACGAACAGACGAACCCTCGAACGCAACACTGTAACACTTTGCGCTTATCACTTTATCACTTTTGATTTTCTGTTTGCACTTATTTCACTGAACTCGAAACTTTAAGTGGTTTGTACCTGAAACACGCAATTCTATCCTTCATTAAAAGTTAGTAATTGCGAAAACAGTATTACAATGTAACAGAAAAACATAATGAAAGATAAATAATTCAGTGGCTGGAAAAGAGACTAAACACTAGATCAAATAAACTACGTTTAAAATCTCTCACCGCATAAAGTCTGAGAACAAGAATAAAACTCTAGAAACGTTTACCTTCTTCCCCTAAAGAGACTAGGGAGAAGAGCAAAAACGATAACAACGTTACCCGCTTGAACGAAACGTTTATCCTCCTCTCTCTCCCTCCGTCTCTATCTCTCTCTCTCTCTCTCTTGACTTAGCACCTGAGAGAAGAGCCCAATTATATATATCGTTAAAACATATTATTGTTAAAGGAAAAAAACTGAAAGGTTTCCCAAATAAAAAGTTCCTTTATTAGAATTAAAACCATTTAAGCTAAGAAAGAATGAACAAAACGCTAGAATTGGTTTACTCTTACTGCAACGTGACACCGTGATAGACTCTCTCTCTATCGTAACGATAGAGCGCAAGTTGAACGTTCTGAACGTCAACAACTGCAGAGACAAAACAAAACGTTAGTTCAACTTTGAAAACAGTACAAGACTATCAAAGAAATTCTTTCAAAAACATTAAAATAGCATAATATGTTAACAGGTAAAAACGAAATGACGGGCTCAATGTTAATTAACTTCGGTTCCAAGAAAAGACCGCCTACTATTAGGAAAGGTCGAATATAAACAAATATAAAAATTAATTTTAATAAGTTTATAATAAAAGGAAGTTAATCAAAGAGGCCTATAAAAGGCGGAGAGATATAAAATAAATCTATAACTGTTAAGCAAAATTAAGAGAGTCTATACTCTCTTCGACACCAACACTTCCGTCTAAGGGAAGGGTCGGCCATTTAAAAGTGAAAGAGAGTTCATACTCTCTTCGTACCAAAATTAAATAAAAAATTAAATCAAATTAATTCCAAAAACTTGCTAAGCTAATGATATAGCTTCCTGAATAGCGAAGGCTAAACTCTAGAGCAAATACATCACCAAATCGTGAGCAATAACTCCAGAATCAACAGCGTATCCATGTAGGTCTAGCCGGAGGCACGACAGAGGAAAAATTGAGGTGGTGTTGACAAGAAGTACTAGAGTACCTGACCACAGATGGCGCTGTGGTGTTCACCCCCACCTGTATAGCGATCGCTGGCGTATCCCGACCGTAGATTTCTGTCGGCAACAGAGTTGACAGCTACATGATTATCGGGTAAGATTAATATTGAAAATAAAAATTTCATATTCTGTATGGTAATTTTTATTTTTCCTTGCTATAAAAACCTGAGTCATTTACCAATGGTCCAGCTTCAACTGCCTCGCAAGTGTTTGACCAGGTGAGCGTTGTGAGGACACGCTAAGAGCAGCCTCCCACTTGCTACTTGCGCATGCGATACATTTAACCAGCACGAAGCATGACGCAATCAACAAAAATTTTGATTGGTCGGTCGTAGAAAACAGGATCAGTAGTAACACCATATAAATGACTCGGGTTTATATAGCTAGGAAAAATAAAAAATTTTAAGTAAATTTTATTTTTCCTAACATACTTACCGAGAACTACTTTCTTAGGAGTTACCTGTAATCTCCTCTCAACCGACCAGAGTTTTGTGTAGTATACCCTACGTCCGTTTTCTATGGAGGACTAACCCAGGAGTAAGGAGAACGTGCCCTGGGGGTAGACCTGAGCTAGGTCGGCGTTAGCTTGGGTCCCGCTAGTCAGTAAGTTCCTCGGATGCTGCAAAAAGTCCCTGCAAGGGCAGAAAGGCACTCGGGGAAGGTAGGGAGGGCCATTACCTGAAAGTAGTTCTCGGTAAGTATGTTAGGAAAAATAAAAATTACTTAAAATTTTTTATTTGTTCCAACACAGATACTTACCTCGAACTACTTTCTTAGGAGACTTACACTTTAGGGTATGGGAGTGTCTTCCTGACCTTCAGACCCAGCTAAACGGACGACAAGTAACCTAGATATGAACTAGGCTCTATAAAATAAAACTGGGAAAGGAACGGTAGGGCAAACTACACAAAGAGCTCACGTTAGTGTCTAAGTACTCACCCTTTAAAACATTTTCTGATGCTGAGTCCAGTGACAAAGTTGCAGAGACGTGTTCTTCATTGGTTACATATGTGTGGTTATCTCTGGTAAGGATAGGAAAACGGGGATTAGGGTGAAAAAGAACGAACATGTGTCTCCTGGTTTTGCTATCCACGATTGCACCTGGGGCTTCACCGTTAAATCGCTTGGAGCGCGGAGATGACTGTCCCAATGGAAAACCCGTCCAAAGACCTCCTTGAGTAATCCTTGAGATAATGGGCAGTAAAGGTCGACTGGTTCGACCAGGTGCCCGCCTGAAGGATCTGGCCCACTGCCATTTTCTTCTCAAAGGCTAAGGAAGTGCTTAGTCCTCTAATGTCATGGGGCCTAGGAGTACCTGGCAGGGCCAGTCCCTCCTCCTTATAGGACCTGGCAATAACTTGTCTCAACCAAAAGGATATGGTATTCTTCGATACCTGCTTAATCGTAACACCTGTGGAGACGAAAAGACTCTTGATACTCGGCCGGAGATGTGCAGTCCTCTCAAGGTACTTCCTAACGGCACGGACAGGGCACAACCTCAAATCCTCTGGATTCTCAGTCTTAGGAATGGCTGGCAGTGAGAACCCCTCAAACTTTGGATCCCAGACTGCTGGATTCTGGGTTTTTGCCACGAAAGAAGGGACGACCTTGAGGGAGATTTCTCTCCACCCCTTCGAATGAGAGACGTCGTAAGACAGCCCATGGATCTCTCCTACTCTTTTCGCAGAGGCCAAGGCCAACAAAAAGACCGTCTTGAGAGTGAGATCCCTGTCTACAATATCTTTCATCGGTTCGAACGGGGGGCTACTTAACATCTTCAGAACCCTAGCCAAGTCCCACTGAGGCACCCTAACAGTTTGAGGAGGGCAGGTCTGTTCAAAGCTCCTGATAAGCATAGAGATGTGTCTAGAGGAGCCCAGGTCGATGCCCTTCAGAAGGAAGACTTGACCCAAGGCTGCCCGTACTCCTTTTATAGCTGGGATTGACATCCCTGCCTCGTCTCTGAGATATACTAGAAAGTCTGCGATATCTGGGACTGAGGCTTTAAGGGGCTTGATGTTCTTTGAAGCACACCACTTCGTAAAAGAGGCCCATTTCGCTTGGTAGACCGCTGCCGACGACCTTCTCAGATAAAGCGACATCTTCTTAGCGGTTCCTGACGAATATCCTTCCTTCCTCAGGAGTCGCTCAATAGTCTCCAGGCGTGAAGGCGTAGAGACTGTGGGTTGTCGTGGAACCTGAGAAAGGGTGGTTGTTGTAGAAGATCTGGCCTGTCGGGGAGTGGCCATGGAGGAAGGCATGCCAGGTCTTTTAGATCCGCGAACCACTCTCTCTCCGGCCACCAGGGCGCTACCAAAGTCATCCTTAAGTCTTGGGCAGCCCTTACTCTGTTGAGCACTTGCCTGATCAACGTGAAGGGGGGAAAAGCGTACACGTCTAGGTTGTCCCATTTGTGCTGAAAAGCATCCTCCAAGGCTGCCTTTGGGTCTGGGACAGGAGAACAAAACACGGGGAGTTGTGCGTTCAGCCTGGTTGCAAAGAGGTCCATCACTGGGGAACCCCACCGTTGAATGATGAGCCTGGCTACTTCTGGGAGGAGGGACCACTCTGTTCCCACTATCTGACCCATCCTGCTGAGACCGTCGGCTAGGACGTTCTTTTTCCCGGGGATGAACCTTGCCAATAACACTATCTGGTTCACCTCCGCCCAATCCAGGATCTCTAGGGCAAGATCGCACAACTCCCTTGACTTGAGGCCTCCTTGCTTCTTTATGTACGCGACTACTGTGTCGTTGTCGCACATCAACGCCACAGTGTTTCCCCTTAGTAGTTCGATGAACTGCAGACAAGCCTTTTGGACTGCCTTCAACTCTAGGACATTGATGTGTAGGCCTTTCTCCACGTCCGTCCAGGTTCCTCTCGCTGTCTCGTTGAGGAGATGGGCTCCCCATCCCTCGTTGGAGGCGTCTGTGAAAAGGAGCATCTCGGGAGGCTCGGTCGCGAAGGGCATCCCCTTGAGCGTATTCGACCGGCACTGCCACCACTCCAGGGAGGGTATTGTGTTTGGCAGAACTGGGACTAATTTTTGGGGCGAGTCCAGTTGGTTCCAGGAGCCCTTCAGGTTCCATTGGATGCTCCTGAGCCTGAGTCTCCCCTGGGGAACCAGTTTCTCCAATGACACCAGATGACCTATTAGCCTTTGCCAGTCCTTGGCTCTCCTGGGTTGTCCCGAAAGGAAAGGCAGAAGGATCTTTATTAGATTGCTTACCCGTTCCTCTGACGAAAAGGCCTTCACTAGTCGGGAATCCAGTGTCATCCCCAAGTAGGTCATCCTGGTGGAGGGAGACAGGTTCGATTTTTCTGGGTTGATCATGATACCAAGATCCTTGCAAAATTGAAGAAGCTTTACACCTTGCTCCTTCAAAACGTCCTCTGAGGAGGAAAGGAGCAACCAGTCGTCCAGGTACCGGATGAGGCGAATACCCCGCTCGTGAGCCCACACCGAGACTGTCGTGAAGACTCTCGTGAATACCTGGGGAGCAGTTGACAACCCGAAGCAGAGGGTCTTGAATTGCAGGATCTGGGCACCCCATTTCACTCGGAGAAACTTTCAGCTTGAGGGGTGGACCGGGATTTGAAAGTATGCGTCCTTGAGGTCTATGGTCATCATGTAGTCTTTCTCCCTCAAGGACTGCAAGACCGACTTCGGAGTGTCCATTTTGAAATCCGTCTTGCAAACAAACTTGTTGAGAGCTGACAGGTCTATCACCGGTCTCCATCCCCCCGTCGCCTTTTCTACCAGGAATAGTCGGCGGTAGAAACCTGGTCCCGGGTGTAGGACCTCTTCCATGGCGCCCTTCTCCAACATAGTGGACACCTCTTCTTGAAGGGCCGCCCTCTTCAACGGATCCTTGGGTGCCAGCCACTCCGTCAGGCTGGTTGGAATCAAAGGTGGCGGTTCCGTTAAGAATGGGAGCCTGTACCCTTCCTTCAGTACGGATACTGTCCAGGGTTCTGCTCCGTGAGCCCTCCATGCTTGCCAATGTCGTCTGAGGCATCCCCCAACCTGAGGCTTGGGCAGGAGTAGGGGGCCTCCCACTCTACCTCCTCCTGGAGGAGCGGCCTGAACGGCCTCTCCTGGAAGCAGAATACCCTGTTCTAAAAGAGGCAGACGCTGCTGGAGCTCCTCTACAGAGGGGCTGTGGAGCTGAAGCCTACGAGGAAGAAGGGGCTTCCCTCCTCGTCAGGCTAGGAGGGGCCTGAGAAGTAGAGGGCCCGTCTGATGCTGACCTCTTGTAGGGGGGCCTCCTTACCGGTTGAGGTCTGGGAGCGCTCACTTCCTTCCATTTAGCTACCTTCTCCATTATCTCCTCTAGCTGTTTCGAGGGGAACAAGGAGTCACCCCACTCAGGAAGGCTCCTCATGGCCCTCGCCTCCCTGTCCGGGATCTTCCGGGAAAGCTTCGCCAGGATAGTATCCCTCTTGCGCAGAGCCCAGTTCGCTGAAAGGGCAAGGGACTGATATGTAAGGAACTTCAGAGTCTTGCCCCCGGAGATGATAAGCTCCTTCAGTAGGTTCTGTTGCTCAGGGTCTGTCAAGTCATAGGTGGCTTGTACCCCTACTAGCGTGGAGGCCCACCAGTCCAACCAAGAGGAGACGTGCACCAAGTCCTTCGACATCTCCTCCAAATCGGGGCCGAGGAGGCTCTGTCTTCAGGGGCACCCTGTCCCAGAACTTCGAGGGAAGGCTCCACTTTGCAGGCTCCCGGCCGCTGTCCTTCTGGCACATAGAACCTACTCTGGGACCTGAGTCCCTGTAGCAACTTCGAGGAGCTCTGTGTTTTGGGAGCTTTGGCATTGCCTGCCACAACTTTATCAACATGAGCCCGTCCCAGGACTAGATCTCTGGCCACAGGCAAGGCCAGGGAGGTTTTCTGCTGGATGGGTGCCTCCATCAACCGACTCAGGCTGGACCTGCAGAAGTCCTCGTCGGTTGGAACAGGTTCCTCAATCCGATGATGCCTTCGTATCAGGCCTATTACTTTCCGATACGCCGAGTCCTCGGTCGGGGAACCTTCTCTGCTGTCAGCAGTACCTTCCGCCTGATCCCGAGGAGCCGGGTCACCGGGCACTCCTACCGGGCGCTTCGGCTCTGGATCAACAGGCACTCCCCTGCGGTGGTAGCGGTCTGCCCCGACGGGAACCTCCGCACCAGGGTTGGGGGCCAGGACGGGCATCGCCGTGCCGGCGAGGACTACCGTCCGTGTAATCTCTCTGGAGGAAGAGGACGCGGATCCCGTGGGCTGACCCGACGGAGGGAACCGTTCCTTTAAGTCCAAGGGGCGAGCAAGCTGTGCTGACTCGCCCTGGCTGCCCGTACGGAAGCACGGCTCCTCCCGCTGGGCGGGGTGAGCCGGGAGCTTTGCGGACTTACGCCTGCCTGAAGAGGCCTTCTCGCATTGCTCCCTGCGAGGGTCATATCTGCGGCTGGAAGATGGCCTTCGCGGCGAATAATCCCTGGACCGTCGGTCAGGGGAACGCTGCAAATCACTTCTACGGGGAACGAAGACCCAATCACCATCGGGGGACCTACTCTTCCTGTATTTCCTCCGTGGAGACCGGGACCGTTTTCTACTGAATCTCGAGCGGGACCTTGAGCCGGAACGCCTGCTCCTGGACCGCTCCCTCCATCGCCGGCGCCTCCTCCTCGCTTCACCTTCTGAAGAGATCGAAGAACCACCATCTGAAGAGCCCGACGATACTGTACAACCCGATCGACGGGCGGGAGCGGGGGCTACGGAGGGCTTCGCGACCTGCTGAGTTCCAGAGGTCGAGGGCTGTAGGAAGGAATCCGGAACCGTCGACAGAGGAGCTGGAAAAGAGGTTGGACGCACTACACTAGGGAACCAGGTATCCAGGCCCTCTTCCATCCGCATTGGGGACCTACCTGGCGTTTTAGGGAGCCTCCACCCGAAGGGCTCACTTACCGTAGAGTCCAACTTCTCTTGGGCGTCACCAGCCGCTGAAGTACCTGAAACACAGGCCCACGAAGCGGGCGAAGAAACAGGCACAACATTGCTACTCCACAAGGGGTCGTCGGAGGAGACGTGCCCTCCAAGCACAAGGGCAGAGTCTCCAGAACCCCCAGACACAGCACTATCAGGCTCCCCACTAGCCTGAGAAGTCCCAGCAACCCCCACTTCATACACATTAGACTCCTGGGGAAGGGCCCTCAGCCCTTTCCCCGCAACGGACTTACCTCGTCCCCTACTCTGGGTAGGGGAAGGCGAGACAGAAGTCCCGTCGGACCGTCCACTGGGCGACGGTAACGGCGAAGAGATGCTAGACTTCCTGGGCGAACGTTTCGACGACTTCTTCTTTTTAGTGCCATAACGCACCCACTGGATCTCATTCCAGCTAACACACTCATTGCACGTATCCAACGGCGAGCACACTCTGCCTCTACAGGAAGAGCAAAGGGAATGAGGGTCCACTTCGGGCTTGGAAAGGAACGCTCCACACGACTTTCCGGCTCTAGGCCCAGGACAACGGCGGATCTGCTCCATCGCACACAACCACAAGACACAGGAACGAAGGGAATAATCAAGGAATTCACTTGGGAAACACAAGGAAAGGCAGTGAACACGCGAGAACACAAGGGATAAGCACAGAGATACCACGCGGTAACCACGTGGGACACACGAGGCAGGACACAAAGGGTCGTAAGAGAATGAGAGCGGCGTGATGGTATCACGACGCGACCAGAGAACTTACTGACTAGCGGGACCCAAGCTAACGCCGACCTAGCTCAGGTCTACCCTCAGGGCACGTTCTCCTTACTCCTGGGTTAGTCCTCCATAGAAAACGGACGTAGGGTATACTACACAAAACTCTGGTCGGTTGAGAGGAGATTACAGGTAGCTCCTAAGAAAGTAGTTCGAGGTAAGTATCTGTGTTGGAACAAATACAAATTATATAAAATTTGTGGTATACTGTACTGTACATAGTCACTAATTACCAATAAAAAACAAGTACAGTAGTATAAAGGAGCCAAGCATAGCAAACAAAGTACTGTAAACATGAGAGAAGGAAAAGGGACCAAAGGATTACGCTGCACACCATTAGCAGATACACAACTACTGTAACATCTATAGTGCCACTAACATGTAATTCCACTGCTTTAATGTTTAAATTCCCTCTCTAGTGCTCAGCCAATGACGACAGTATAAGCAAAACAATCTTTCTCGTGGATCGAAGAGGAATAAACCGTAGCTGCCATGCCCCATGGATTATTTTTAAGTGCCGGACTACCTCTCGTTCAGTCAATGCTCGATAACGCTGATTTTCATCTCGTCAACATCCATGTCTGTCATCCTAAACCTGTGTTAAATCCTCTCTAAAACCCCCTATCTGGTGGGCTGCTCATGAGCCTGTGTCATGCCAAAGATGCATGAAAATCTTCATCCATCAATCAATCAATCCTTTGTCATAATTTATTGTATACTATAATCAGAACATAGGCTCAATTCGGAAATTTTGCTTCATTAGGTAACACAAAATCCTAATATACTTGCAATTATTAATTTCTCAAAATATAAAGCAATAACTGAATGCATAATGCAAATGCCAATTATTGTACAGAGATCATACCTGTCCAACTGCAAAGGCAGCATGAAAAATATTCTTGTATATAATAGAATATCTCCCTCTTTCTTTGAGCTCTCCTTGAAGTTGCATACGCGTCTTAAGTACATCCATAGGGTTAGAGACAATGACTGCCCCGCAAGCAGCTGCTGCACCCAATAGGAAGTCCATCGTATAGCCAGTTCAGATCTAAAATACAGAACAGTAGAGCATTTCAAATTACCGGATGATTTGGTTTAGGATATTGTATCTGATAAGTACTGTATAGTATCAAAGACTTTATAATATAATCAACACTTCAGCAGTCACAATATTCTGCAGTTGACAGTAAAATCAAATACTTGACCCTTTTACCCCCAAAGGAAGTACTGGTACATTTCACAAAACTCATCCCTTTACCCCCATGGACGTACCGGTCCGTCCTTGCAAAAAAAATGCTATTTACAATTTTTTTTGCATGTTTTTGATAATTTTTTGAGAATCTTCAGGCATTTTCCAAGAGAATGAGATCAACCTGACCTCTCTCTGATGAAAATTAAGGCTGTTAGAGCAATTTGAAAAAAATATACTGCAAAATGTGCTTGAAAAAAAATAACCCCTGGGGGTTAAGGGTTGGAAAGTTCCAAATAGCCTGGGGGTAAAAGGGTTAATAGCCTAAGCTAACCTGTACTTTAGACTTATCATCAAATGTAATTACATTAGGTAATTAGGCTATATGATAAGGTACTGTGCATAAATGATGTAGGATATTTCCAACTATTTACAGTTATTTTGTTTTAATAGATTTCAATAATAGTGTTGGTGAAAATAAAATTTTTTTTTATAATTCTTCTACCGCTACAGCTAACATTTATGCTTTAGCCTATTGGAAAACATGATTTTGGAGGCAAACAAAGCCCTATGGGTAAAAATATTTAAATCCAAAGATAAGGCTTTGGAAAAATAGTTCATATGTACCATATAATTGATAATAAATATTACACAAATACAGTACCGTACATGAAATGCATAAATATCACACAGGCATTTACATTAACACAGTCTAACTCAACTCAACCTACGTAACCAAGTCTTTTATGGCCTGTTGGATTGTTGTTCTCCTAGTCAACCTTAACCTAACCTCGCCTAATGCATTTTAATTACAGTGAAACAGTGTAGCAAAATGTGTAATCTGCAGAACCGATAAACTCCACAAATAATATTAATAAAGAAACAGCATGAGCAGTTTCTACTAACAAAACTGTTTGAGAGAGTTAAGAGTTCTTAACCAGATGTCATTCACATTAATTTGACTAAGATATCCCAGACATATGCTACATACTGTACACTGAGTATAATGCTTAATAAAAATGTGCCTCCAACAGTCCAAAAAAAAATATATCAAAATAGTAATTGTTGCAAATGAATTTGATGCTGGAAAGAATCATCATCTTATTCATTGACCCAAAATCAAGAATTTAGTTTGAGGAAAGGACCAGAGTCAGTTTGGCGAAATATGGCTACATTGAAAGAAAATGTTGCATTTCTCAACCCAAAATGGATCTACCCTAAAAAGTACATCATTACCCGGTATTAACCTGGATTTAGACTAACCTAGAACAGGATAACCCTCTGGTTGGCTATGATTATTATTACAAGCTAAGATACAACTCTAGTTGGAAAAGCGCGATGCTATAAGCTCAAGGGGGGTCCAACAGGGGAAAATAGCCCAATGAGGAAAGGAAATAAGTAAACTATATGAGAAGAAATTAACAAATAATATAAAATATCTTAAGAATAGTAACAACATTAAAATAGATCTTTCTCATATGTAAACTATAAAGAGACTTATGTCCGCCTGTTCAACATATAAACATTCGTCGCAAGTTTGAACTTTCCAAGTTCCACAAATACTTTGTTGCTAAACTAACGGTAACTTTTGGTACAAATTTGGAAGTTGCTCACGACATATCAAGGAATGGTAAATAATTAGCCTATTACTGGTACTAGTGAACAACAAAAAGCTAATGTTTCCAACTATGTCTAAAACACTGTCCTTAAAGGGCCTGGTGATCTTCCACTTACCAAAACTGAAAAAAAGGCATTTAATTCAGGGGTGTATGTATGATAGCAGCCACCTGCATATAATATTGTCTAACTTTGAATACGGCAGTGTAAGTTGGGTCGCAGGGGGCGTCAGCCCCTCGTTAGGTAAGTAGGTAAGGACACGGCTTGTTTTACCATTATACACCGTTTCCCCAGTATTATTGTACTGTATTAAAGGGTAAAATTTTTTCATTGGTTTATTATACATCCAAGAAGGTAATGTATATAGAAGAAAAGGCTTGTTTTACCCTTAGAGCAGAGTTTTTTTCTATAGAAAAAAGGGAATTATTTTACTAATACCAAAAATACATATCAATTATGAACAATAACAGGGTAAACGTATACCAACAACTTTCATGTATGACAATAAGTAATTGTCTGATTTATTGCGATGTCGGTCAGTAAAGATGGGAGGAGTTTCATATTACGGTGAACTAGGTTAAGTTAGGAAGTATTCCAGATGATAAAGTCCTAAGGTGTTTCTCGTGCACATCCATCAAAATTATATTAAATTGTAAAAATTATTTACTCTAAAAATATAGTTGCCACAGGGAACTACAATTAGGCAGTCTGAAATCTTACACTACGGTATAAAATCCCCTTTGACAACTAAACAGGGAGAATTATTGATAAAGTATATCTTAAATAGAAATACTTGAAAATATAATTCAACATTAGTATGAGTAAATGGGTATTAATCTATACGACTGATGTCTGCTAGGTCTAGTCTCCGACTCTGGGGTGGTAACCTACCGTAGGCCTATGGAGGTTAAAGACAATATTTATTGTCTTTATATGGAGTTAGGCAGTTAGCTAAGGCTTAACAACTCATATTTATGGAGAGTGACTTCAACAACTCTTTGCCACAGACTTCATTAGTAGTTCAAGTAACAAACTAGTAAACAACACTGTTTATGTAAGAGCCGGTCTATAGGTGCACCCAAAAACAGTTTGGGACTTTTGGGAGGTTGCAAAATTTTATAACAAACTTAATTGCATAAATATATTCACCTTCCGTGATTATATAAAACACAATGACCAAGATCTCATGAAATTGCCGACATTTGCGTTAAATCTTTCAAAGAAGCAAATTATTTCTTTGCTCTTAGAATAAGCTCTTCTTGCCCATTTGAACACCCAGACGGAGGACCAGTTATGTAACATTTGCGAAACTCCGAGTGAAATTAATTAGGAGAGAGAGAGAGAGAGAGAGAGAGAGAGAGAGAGAGAGAGAGAGAGAGAGAGAGAGAGAGAGAGAGAGAGAGAGAGAGAGAAGTTTTATAACAGTTACATAGCTGCGCGTGAATGAAATTTAAAATCAATTTGTCATAGTGTTTAACATGTTTCTGCCATACCTATATTTTGTTAGTAAACATATTAGTGTTCAAAGTATCAGTATTAAATAGTGTCATTCATATGCTATACACACACACACACACACACACACACACACACACACATATATATATATATATATATATATATATATATATATATATATATATATATATATATATATATATATATATATATATATATATATATGATAAATTTTGCACATTTAAACGTGTTTTTCATATTTCAAATAAGCCTTATATAATAATACGTTAAAGTCTGGATTCTCTTAACAACCTCGGGATCTGAGCCCCAGGCGAAATTACTCAAAGACTATAGTATCTGACCGGCCGGGTTTCGAACCCTGGTCCAGGATACCTATAGAGTCCTTTCAATGACGTCACTGGGAATCGCCGGCGGCCATGCTGGAGGACATACAAAGCGAAAACATGGCGTCTGCTACAGCGAATATGGACAATGAGAGCGACTTTGTCAAACAATTGTCTGGTGATAAGCGTTTTACAAGCAAAAACTAGATTTAATTGATGGCCTAGAACCATACCAGATGCAGAATTCATTCAGCTTATGGCACATGCAATTCAGAAGCTTTTTAAACTTACGAAGGCAGAACATGAGTGGGCATACCTTTCCATTGAATAATCTGCTTCCAGAATTTTTTGTTTTTCCCTTTAATGTTTTTAAGTCCAAAATTAGATAAACACTGGGCCAATGAAGAGAGTGTTTATAATTATAAAGCTAATATTGATCATTTAGCCTAACCTTGTGTATTATAATTTTTGATTGTCAAAATATATGTAGAAGTTTTGCATTATAATGTCAAATCTTTATCAGTTCATGCCTAACCATTGTGTTTGTGTTTGGTTACAAATGCTATAATTTCCTATATACATATAAACATATGATGGACAAACTCTATTGTAATGCTCTTGGATGATCGTTTTGCCTCCTTGCAATTAATTGCCCAAGTTTAATTATTTTTTCGATGTTTCATATATAAGCTGAAGATCCCTTCAGTTAAACTAGCTTTCAGATATTATTATTATTATCTATAATCAATGTTTATTCATCACATAGGCCTGTATGTCTGCACAATTTAATACACAAATTAAAATAGATATAAATATACGCTTAATTATATATAGGCATGAACACCTTGACGATATAGAGACCTTGTAAGGACAGTGAGACAAGCGTCACCAAGATCAACTGATACTTTATTTGAATGTGCACGGAAGTATATTACAAGGTGCGGACGGAAAGGTAGGATGACGTTGGCGCCAAATCAGATTGAAGTGCCCGCCAAAATATATGTGTTTTCTTACACTTACAAATATATGAATTATGGGTTTACAGAAACATGTTATGAAACGATGCATCTATCAAAATGTAGCTCTGGTAGAGCGGAATATATATACATAGGAAACCACAGTGTGGCGAAGAGAAAATTTAAATAAATAAGTAGTTTGTCGATTTTCTGGACGATGAAGGGATCGGTGTCCTTACAACCTAGGTAAGTAACCTTTTCGGGCGTCGGAGGGTTCCTCTTGTTTTTGAACGGAGGGGTGCGCTGGCGGTCGGTGTAAGGATCTCTTCCTCTTGTCGTCGTTTGATGATTTTTCTTTCGTTGGGCGGCTTGTTTTGAGGCGGAACTCTGGGTCTGCCAGGTCCAGCGGAGGCGGTTTCGCTTCCTTCGAAAAACGCTGGTTTCACGCGGTCTATTGAGACCCAGTCCTCTTGGCCATGGACGTCGAGAAGGAAGGCTTTCGTTGTCTTTTTAATTACCCGGTAGGGACCTCGATAAGGTCTAGTCAGTGGTTGTCGATGAGCGTCGACACGGACGAAAACGTACCTGCAGTCATCCAGGCTTTTTGGCTTGAAGTGCTTGGTTCTGTCCTGGTAAGTTTTGAGACACGGCCTGAACTTCCTGGCGATGTCCCTTAGGTGATCCAGCTGCGTGTCGTCGGTTGATGAGGGAAAGAATTCGCCAGGAACTGCGAGCGCTTCCCCGTAAACCTTTTCGGCGGGCGAAGGTTCGCCGTCTGCGCGAGGGGCGGTGCGAAGACCGAGGAGTACCCAAGGAAGTCGTGATTTCCAGTCCCCGTCGGTGCAGCTCGCCATCAGGGACGCCTTGAGGGCGCGGTGAGTTCTTTCGACCATGCCGTTTGCCGCGGGGTTGTATGCCGTGGTGCTGTGGAGCGTCGTCCCCATCAGGTTCGCCAAAGCGAGCCATATTTCTGAGAGGAAAGCGGGGCCTCTGTCGGTCGTGATGTCGTCAGGAACGCCAAACCTGCTCACCCAGCTTGACAGGAGGGCTTCGGCACATGCTTGAGTCGTAGCTTCGGTCATCGGCGATGCCTCAACCACCTCGTGGAGCGATCGGATCCAGAAGGGGGCAATGGTCCCACGACGTCGATGTGTATATGGCCGAAACGTCTTTTTGGCTGGGGAAAATCGCCTACCCCCGATTCGGTGTGACGGCTGACCTTGCTTGACTGGCAGTTGATGCATGACTTCGCCCATTCCCGGGCGTCCTTTTTTATCCCTGGCCAGACAAACTTTTCAGACAGAATGCGAGCGGTGGTGCGTCCTGAGGGGTGCGAAAGTCCATGGATGATATCGAATATTTTCCTTCTGCAGGAGGCTGGTACCCAGGGACGTGGGCGGCCCGTGCTGGTGTCGCAAAGAATAGTTACTCCTGCTGGTCCGAGGGGAATCGCACTTATCTTGAGCGCGGATGGCTCCGTCAGGTGATCCTGTGCTTCTCGGTCGGTGCGTTGTTCGGTTGCGAGATGACGTTGTTGTCGGGAGGACCATGCGTCCGTCGATTTCGTGAAGGCGTGTACGAGGGGTTGATGGTCCGTCGCGATTGTGAAGGGGGTACCCTCCAAGATGTGCCTGAAGTGGCAGACGGCGAGGTAGACGGCGAGGAGTTCCCTATCGAAGGTGCTGTATCTTGTTTCGGCGGGTTTCAATTTCTTGCTGAAGAATGCCAGCGGTCGAGGAGAACCATCGACGAGTTGCTCAAGCACAGCCCCGCAGGCGACGTTGCTGGCGTCGGTCGTTAGTCGCAGGGGCGCGTTGTCGTCGAAATGAGCCAGGGTGGTGGCATTCGCGAGGGCATCCTTCGTCCGAGCGAATGCCTGTTGCTGGGGCAAACCCCACTCGAGTTTTTTTGCTTTTCCTTTCAGGACGTCGTCGAGTGGTGACAGGGTTTGTGCGATGTTGGGGATGAGGCGCCTGTAGTAATTGACCATTCCCAAGAACTCCTGAAGTTGGCGGATGGTCGTAGGCATTGGGAACTTCCTGATGGCGTCGACCTTGGTTGTCATGGGTTTTACCCCGCGCGAGGATACGCGGTGACCAAGGAAATCCACTCCCTCCGCACCGAACGTGCATTTGTCGAAGCGTACGACTAGGCCGTTCTCCTGTAGGCGCTTTAGGACGGTGCGGACGTGTCCCCAGTGTTCCTCCTTGGTTTTCGAGAATATCAGGATGTCGTCGACGTAGCAGACGCAGAAAGGTAGGTCACCCAGAATGCTATCCATTAGTCGTTGGAAGGTCGCCCCGGCGTTGCGTAGACCGAAGGTTGAGTACGCGAAGGTGTAGGATCCGAACGGCGTTACAATGGGAGTTTTCGGGATATCTTCCGGGAATACGGGGACCTGGTAGTAAGACTTGAGGAGGTCCATCTTGGTAAAAAACTTTGTGCCATGCAACGCGTTCGTTAGGTCCTGCATGTTGGGCAGCGGGTAATGATCGGGCGTTGTGATGAGGTTGAGGCGCCTGTAGTCGCCGCAAGGTCTCCAGGACCCGTCCGGCTTTTTAACCATGTGCAGGGGTGATGCCCAGAGTCTCGATGCTTTCTTACAGATACCCATGCGTTCCATGTCCTCGAAGGCGCGTTTGGCATCCTTCAGTTTCTGAGGCGGGAGGCGGCGGAATTTGGCGTGAGTGGGAGGTCCTGTCGTTGTGATGTGGTGGTAGATACCATGCTTGGACGGGGAACCTGGCGAGTGTCGGAGCTCGGGCTTGAAAACCTCGGGAAACTCTCGTAGGAGGTCGGCGTAGGGGTGCGTCGTTACGGCAGATACGGACATTGTTGCAGGGCCGTGTTCTAGGGCGCGAGACTGGCAGGTTCCCGTGTCGATGAGACGTCTGTTAGCGACATCGACGAGGAGTCCATGGTGGGCGAGGAAATCCGCACCGAGGAGGGGGCGATTGACGTCGGCGATAGCGAAGGGCCAAGAATACGAACGGCCCATGATAGATATCTTGAGGGTCTTGATTCCATAGCACCGTATGGGAGATCCGTTGGCGGCGATGAGTGAGGGAGCGTTTTTGTCGGGACCACGGTCTAGGTCGGACTTCGAAGGAAGGAACGTTGACTGCATTGCGCCGGTGTCCACCATGAGTCTACGGTTGGAAATGGTATCGAGGATACAGAAACCAATCTTGTTTTGGTTAACTGCGGCTGCGATGGTGGCAGGTGGATGCTTCTGGCGTCGTCTTCTAGGGAAACTGCATGGTGCTCTACATTTCTTGGCGTCACTGCCGAACTGTTGGTGGTAGAAGCACCATGCCGGGTTAGGCCTAGGGTTCGGTCGCGTCGGTTGCGGTGGTTTCTTTCTTAATAGAATGTTGATCTCGTCGTCCTCAAGGGCCATTGCCGAGGAGTCTATGGAAGAGCAGCTGCTGAAGGAGGAGAACGGAGGCGGTGTTGACGATGATGCTCCGAGGCGAGATGCTTTGGAGGCCTCGTGGAGCTTCTGAGCCTTCGACAGGAGTTCGTTCATCGGGAGCGTGTCGGCGTCTGTCAATTGGGCCCGTACGTCCTGTGGTAGGCGTCGAAGAAAGATTTCGCGAGATAAGCTAATCTCACGTCGTTGGCCGTTGCTGTCTGTTTCGGGGAGCATAAGCAGTCCGGTTAGCTCGTCCCACGCCTCGACAGGAGAGGTGTCACCCATGGGCTTGCCGGCGAGGTCCAGTACTTTCTGTGCCCTTGCTGAGACAGAGAGGGAGTAGATACCGATGAGTTTCGGTCTCAGGTCGTCGTATGAAACTTGGCCGGCCTGGGCGTCGAGCCATGGGGAAATCTTGTCGAATACTTCTTCAGGTATGGAGGTGAGAACGATGTCAGCCTTGGCGCAGGAGTCGCTGAGTCTAGCGACGCGGAAGAGTACGTCTGCTCTCAGGAACCAGGAAGCGGTGTTGTATTGAGAAAAGGGCGGCAGTTTGACTTTGGGCGTGGAGGCGAGGCCGTTGGGTGCGATGGGCGTGTTGCTTCCTGCATCGTGGCCAGACGACGAGTCGGCGAAGAGGTGAGAAGTTGATATGTCGGTTAAGCTCATCCTACTGCCTTACGTTCACCGAAGTGTGGGAGAACCAAAGGCAGGCTCGTGCCTAAGGTAACGGAGTATGTAGAAGCTAGCACGGCCGTAATAATTCCGTTAATGGCAAAGCCAAAACCGCTGATGCTACTTTCAACTCCGGGGTCACCAGTTGTAAGGACAGTGAGACAAGCGTCACCAAGATCAACTGATACTTTATTTGAATGTGCACGGAAGTATATTACAAGGTGCGGACGGAAAGGTAGGATGACGTTGGCGCCAAATCAGATTGAAGTGCCCGCCAAAATATATGTGTTTTCTTACACTTACAAATATATGAATTATGGGTTTACAGAAACATGTTATGAAACGATACATATATCAAAATGTAGCTCTGGTAGAGCGGAATATATATACATAGGAAACCACAGTGTGGCGAAGAGAAAATTTAAATAAATAAGTAGTTTGTCGATTTTCTGGACGACGAAGGGATCGGTGTCCTTACAACCTAGGTAAGTAACCTTTGTTAATATAGCCAATATGGGCGGTTTTAATTTTTGTTTTGAAAATGTGAGATGCCACTTTTGATGTTTAAAAATTGAGATGCCCCCTCCCCCACACACACTACATACTGAACTGACGATGATACTTGTGAAGTCACCCATGCGATCGGATATAGCATGTTTACACAGGAATAATGATACTTTTAGGGCCTAGCCGAGACTGACTTGATATGAAATGATCAGAACAGATACATGCGTAGGGTAAGGAGGATTCACGTAGATCAGCCCGTAATATTCTGGTCAACCCCAAGTCATGCCTCTGCTTGGATAATTCTTCTGTATCTTTGTCCTGATTCTGATTAACTGCCGGTATGCGGTAGAAACTCTTGTCATCTCTTTGTCCTCGATTCCCACAGCCAACAATAGCGCAAAAACTGGGCATTGTGTGAATGTGAATGTGATGAGATGGCTAACTATTCAACAGTTCAACCACAGCTATTCACTGAACGCGTCTTTGTATGTCCTCCAAGATGGCGGACCGGAAGTTTGATAACGTATAATGAAAGGACTCTATATGACATTCGCCATACCACTCAGCCACGAGGAGTGGTATGGTCAATGTCATACAAGTATCCTGGACCAGGGCTCAAAACCAGTGTTACCAACAAATTTTTGCTAAATTATGCTAGTCGGATGAAAAATATATGCTAAAAAGCAAGAATTTATGCTAAATGTGGTATGATATAATGCAAGAATTATGCTCACTAATTATTATTATTGCATTAAACATTTCCATAATATATTTGAGTTAAAATAACATAATGGACTTTTTCAGTGTTTATATTAGGTGAAATGATACGAATGTGACTGTTTTGATTTAATAATTGGATATATTTGATGAAAACTTGTTAGAAAATTGAAATAAAATATCCCCTTTCTTTCATATTTCACATATGCAATTAGCTACCTGCACAATGCGTGAAAATCTCTTCAAACATAATTAACATTTTGATACTTATATAAAGAAAAAAAAAATACTTTACTTATGAAGGAAAACATATGTATACATTCACACTTTACTGACGATATAAAGAAAATGAACAAAAAAATATACTTTACTTATAAAGGAAAACATACGTAGGCCTATACACTCGCACCTTACTGACTATGCCACTATGGGTACATATTTCTATTCATAGAATTTATCATTGCTTCAGTGGGCTCAAATTTAATGACCCCCTCGTTATAGTGTATGCCTTCTCTAGCAATCAACTCATTTGTTAGAGTGGCGTTTTTAAGGCGGTTTCTCTTTTCATTTTTTTTTTCAAGTTTACAGAGGAAAATATTCTTTCGCAATCAGCATTACTGACAGGAATTGTTAGTAATGCTTTTGCCAATTTAGACAAATTTGGATATTTACCACTTTGGTCGATTTTTGACCAGAACATTTCAGTATCCATAGTGGCATTTTGAGAAAGAATTTTATTTGCCTCCTCGCTCATTACCAGCAACCTCCATTCATTATCCAAATCTTACTCCTCTTCTGCTGCAATGATTCCAGGAAACTTTGCAGAAATATCTACTATAAACAGTTTATTGCCTCGTGCAACTTCATTTGGGTCAAGGAGGGAACAAATAGATGACAATGTTGGGTCACTAAGAGGAAGGCGCTTTTGAAGTTGAGCTGACAGTTCTACTACAAACAAATATAGCCTAAATCCAGGAATTATCTGCATTGTACTTCAAATATTGTGGAAGTATGCTAGAATTATGCTAAAAATCTAATTATGCTAGAATATATGTTAAGCCACAAATCTTAGGCCAAATTATGCTAAAAGCATAAAATTATGCTAAATTTGGTAACACTGCTCGAAACCCGGCCAGTCAGATACTATAGTCTTTGAGTGATTTCGCCTGGGACTCTGATCCCGAGGTCGATAAGAGAATCCAGATTTTAATGTATTAATATATATGACTTATTTGAAATGTATATATATATATATATATATATATATATATATATATATATATATATATATATATATATATATATATATATGTATATATATATATATATATATATATATATATATATATATATATATATATATATATATATATATATATATATATATACAATACAATTGGAAGGAGAAAGGATTAATAAGGTGAAATCATATAAGTGTTTAGGAACTATGATCTCCAATACAGGGTCCTTAGAATTAGAGTTTAGTGAAAGACTGAAAAAAAAAAACAAATCATGCAATGGGTAGGTTAAGTAAAATTTGGAAATCAAATCGCCTGAAATTACATAAAAATCAGACTTTTATATCAGTTTAGTGAGATTGGTGTTATTGCATGGACATGAGTCATGGTATGACAATGAAACAATCTCCAATAGATATAGTAGATTTGAGAACAAAGTCCTCAGAAGGATATTGGGAGTTAAATGGAAGGACATGATTAGAAATGAAACTATGAGAGATTACTCGACTGCCATATGTGGATGAGATCATGATGAGGGGTAGATGGAGTTGGTTTGGGCATGCTCTTCGCACTCCCTAAGAGAGATTAGTTCACCAAACGTTCAGCTGGGCTCCACAAGGGACTAGAAGAGTTGGAAGACCCAGGCCTACATGGCTGAGGACTATGAAGCGCGAAGTAGGAGATGATGAATGGAGAAATACTGAATTAAAATTCATATAGAGGCGACTGGCGAAATCTAACCGAGGCCCTTTGCGTCAATAGGCGTAGGAGATAGATAGATAGATAGATAGATATCGTCATAACATCCCATGACAAACGACTAGTTAATGGAGCCGTATCAGGAATGTTGGGAAAAAAGTTTGATAGAAATATGCCAAATACATGATACTAAAATTGAAGAAGTAAGAAAGTATAAAAAGTAAAGTGGTAAATTAGATTAAAAGAACAATAGAAGAAAAGAAAGCAGAGATGACCAACCTGAGGTTTGTGAATAGTAATGGAAGAAGAGATTACATATGAGAACTTAACATATGGAAGCAGTAATAGTTATGAAAACAGGGTAGAATATGATAGAATTAAAAGAAAATTAATTTGTTGTTAATGAATTAAGAGAATTTAGAAGCAATGGCATATAATTCGGGAATTTAGAAACACTCACTAAGATGTTGCCCGGTATATTAGACAGGCCCTTGAAGTTATTATTATCAATATTATTACTTGCTAAGCTACAACCCTAGTTGGAAAAGCAGGATGCTATAAGCCCAGGGGCTCCAACAGGGAAAATAGCCCAGTGAGTAAAGGAAACAAGGAAAAATATAATATTTTAGGAACAGTAACAACATTAAAATAAATATTTCCCATGTAAACTATGAAAAATTTAACAAAAGAAGAGGAAGAAAAATAAGATAGAATAGTGTGTCAGAGTGTACCCTCAAGCAAGAGAACTCTAAAGCAAGAGACAGTAGAAGATCATGGTAAAGAGGCTATGGCACTATCCAGGACTAGAGAACAATGGTTTGATTTTGTCTGTGTAGGAGGTAACTAAGGATAATGAATTTTCTACAGATTACAGTGATTTGCTCATAATACGCTTCTAGTAGCGAGACCAAAATCACAGTATTGTGGAGAGAACAACTAGGAGCCTGGAACAGAGAGAGAGAGAGAGAGAGAGAGAGAGAGAGAGAGAGAGAGAGAGAGAGAGAGAGAGAGAGGTGTAAACGCATATGGAAATTGATGGGGTAACAATGAAAATAGAAGATAAGAAGTTGGGGGATGAAACTGAGAAAAAAATAAGAAAGGAATCATAGAAAATATAGGAGAAACGTAAAAAGATAAAAAGGGGAAGTGGAGGAACTGAGATTTATGTAGGGACGTGGTCCATAACCCTATATGAGAAATGTAATTGTACATAGCTACCTATTCATGGAAGTTAGATTAAATTCACTAGACACAAAAACTAATTTCTAGGGGGAAATGCATGGATGATGATGATCTTTGCAAAGAAGATGGCATAGATAAGATGATGATGCCTGTCATCTTTACGAAGATGAAAACTATAACAATGAACAGGTATTTTCATGGGGAAAAAATATGATTTTCAATAAGATTGTTGGTTGCTGATACATGAAATTCAATTGCTTAGTATAAGTTTCGGAGTTTTGCAAAAACCCAATAGTTGGATAAGTTTGATTGCACAACAGTCTCCTCAACGACAGTAGTTAAAAATAAATGTGGCATAACTGTTGCGTTGTATTATATTGAGGCCACACCTGCTAGGGAAAAAAACTCTACACACACATACACTCACACACACACACACACATTTCATCATCATCTCCTTCGACGTCTATTGATGCAAAGAGACTCGTTAGATTTTGCCAGTCGTCTCTATCTCAATGCTTCTCCATTCATCATCTCCTACTTCACGATTCAAAGAGTTCAAAGAGCATACCCAAACCATCTCCATCTACCCCTCATTATGATCTCATCCACATTTGACATTCAAGTAATCTCTCTTATAGTTTCGTTTCTAATCCTGTCCTGCCATTTAACTCCCAACATTCTTCTGTTGGCTTTGTTTTCAATTCTACTTAATCTATTAGAGATTGTCATACTATGACTCATGTCCATATAGTAACACCGATCTCACTAAACTGATATATAACCTGATTTTTATATGTAATTTCAGTCGATTTTATTTCCAAATTTTACCTAACCTAGCCATGGTCTTATTTGTTTTTTCAATCTTTCTCTAAGCTCTAATTCTAAAGACCCTGTATTGGAGAACATACTTCTTATATACATGAATGATTCTACCTCATTAATCCTTTCTCTTTCTAATGATATTTCATCTTCCATTGCATACTCCATTCACATCATCTCTGTCTTTCTTCTATTTATCTTGAGCCCAACCTCCTATGATATTTCATGCATTCTGGTGAGCAAGCATTGCAAATCCTGCGGTGTTCTTCTAATAAGAACAACATCACCAGCATACTCTATTTCTGCTAATTTCCTATTACTAATCCAGTCCAATCCTTCTCTAGCATCTCCAACTGTTCTACGCATTACAAAATCCATGAGGAAGATAAACAACATAGGTGACAACACATTCCCTTGGAGTACCCCGCTGTTCACCAGAAATTCATTTGATGGGATCCCATTAACATTAACATGGCACTTGCTATGCTCATGAAGACTTAATCAAACTCACATATTTAGGAGGAATTCCATATTAATGCAGGACTCCCCACAAAATTGGCCAGTGCACACTATCAAAGGCTTTTTCATAGTCCACAAATGCCATCAAAAGTGGATTTCTATATTCTTCACATTACTGTACAACATGTCTCTTCAGAACTTTAGAATAAGTATACTATATATTTTTTATAACAACTGAAGCAAGTGTGATGCCTCTGTAATTATTGCAATCAGTCAGGTCTCCCTTTTTTTTTTTGCTCTCATCACCAATACTCCAATCTCATATATATATATATATATATATATATATATATATATATATATATATATATATATATATATATTATGTGTATATATATATATGTATATATATACAGTATATATATATATATATATATATATATATATATATATATATATATATATATGTGTGTGTGTGTGTGTGTGTGTGCACGCGCGCCCCATTGCCGAGTCAATGACCAAGAGTGATGAATCATAAGTAAATTGGTAGCACGAATAGAACGTTAACTTAACTGCTGTCCATTCTTGTATACTCAATATCCTGCTGGTACTGAACTACATACTTTAAACAATTTACAAGTCAAAGAATGTAAAAAAAAAAAAAAAAAAAAAAATCTTGTAGGTCCCATAGTGTGCTGTATGATACCCTAAATACCCAAGAATGTATACAACAAACAGATATTGCAGGTCCCGTATTGCACTGTTCCATACTCTAAATGCCTAACAATATATACGACAAAACCATCTTGTAGGTCCTGCAGTGTGTAGGGTTCCCTTGTGTTATAGAACATGAAAACAACCCTTATGGTATGGTATTTTCTCTTTTTTATCAGATGATTAAACCTTAAGCAATTTCACTACTTCTGGAATTTTCCATTCTTATCAAAGTCCCCCCACCCCTAAATTGTTTTCTTTACTTCAGTGTAAGCCTATCTTCCCAAGAATAGGACAGAATTATATAATTTTGTTACCAAACTACTCTCGTCTTCCTATCTGCTATGTTGACTTACTCTTTCTATTCATACTTTTATGTATTTTTTTTATATTAAAACTCTCTTTGACTCTTTACAATCCATTTTCCAGAAATTGATTATTTATAACAATTCTAAAAGAATATCATAACACTATAGATTCAGATTTAGCTGTGTCATTCAGAGCCTTCCACGTGATTACAATTCTCAACACTTACTGCTCATCTAATGTTTTAATGCAAAATTTCTATAGAGGGTAATCTGAATTGCCGTTATCAAAAGACGTTCTCGTTGGCGGCCACTCAATTACCGTGATTTTATTCAAAAGCTCTAGTTTAGCTTCTACCCCCCTTTTATTTTAAAGCTTAAGATACGATAATAGTTCGTTTCCTACTTTGCCAACCTGCTGTAGACTTGTATATTACACCCCTATCAGCCTCAAAGTATATCTTATGAATTGAATGTTTTCAATAAAACTTAGTTTTCTCTTTAGGGTGCAGGCTAACTCCATTCCAAAATCTGTATGTCGGAATGTATCTCATTCTGTTGTAATTAAATTATTGCCTTTGCCATTATTAGGTTTTTAATATCTCTCTGTGTGCTTATAACAGTGGGATATTTTTTCGTGCTTTGACTTACATCTCCATTTTTCATTCTTTACTGCCCGTTTAGTTTATAATAAACTTTCTTATTGTTACATCCCCCAGTGAGTGGATTTGTATTCAGGTAGGCCTGCTCGTTGGATATTGCAGTTTCTTACTTTCACATTTGTTAATCACCTTGCCTGTTTCCTACAATTAACGCTTGTGTCTTCTTTAGTCCCCATATTCCCTTCTTAATTTTCTCGGTGTTATCCTTACTTAATTTCATTTCCCTGATGTTGAATGTATTCTTTCTCCTATCTCTGTGTTTTTCTTCCCCCCCCCCATTTTCTCATTTTCTTCTCCTCCAAAGTTCTCTTTGCTTTTTACTGCTTGCCTGATTGTTTTACCCTTCCTGAATCTATACCGATATTTCCCCCCTTTCTCTTAATTTTGCCCTTCTCATCTTTGTCTGAAGACATGTTTCTTTTTGTCTCTGTAATTATAGGCTACTTCTCCATTCCTTCTGTTTCCTGTAGACTATTTTGTTTAATTGCAAATTTCCCTGATTCCTTCCTTTTGTGCAGAATTATTTTGATTGTTGATTAATGAGTGGGAACTTGTTCCTGGAATGTCTCCTTACAACATGCAACAAAGATCAGCAGGGGAGGGTAGGAGCACTAACAAACAAGGACATAAAAACCCTGGTAATAACTTTGGTGATGGAATTCACAAACCTTCACTCTAAATAGAAAAGTGTTCTTTTGTCCAGGGGCCTAAAAACTCCACACGTGAAAAAAAAGGTAATTCGATGGCCTACTTTAGCTTTGTCATTACTAAAGCTCTCTACACTCTAAGGCTCAATTTTGGCACTGTCCCAGGAACTCCAATGAGATGCTGGACAGGAATTTTACGTTATGGATGGAGACAATGACAATGGATTGGGAGCAGGGATGTATTGAATGAAGTAAAGTTAAAAATAAGGAGCACTGAGAACGAATACTGAGGACTCTTGCTAACACACTAATACCCTTAAGTTATTTAGATAAACTTACTCCTTTCAATATCTCGGGTATGCTAAGCCAATATTAAATATTTATATTACAAACATAAACAATCAAATAAATGGAGTAGAAATATGAAAGTGTAAAACCCAATCTTAAGTACTTTATCATACAAAAATTACAATGTTAAATCGAACATCTTAACATCGGCAAAATATTGCAGGGAATCAAATAAATGCAAAATGGTAATCAAAATATTCTTGCTCTAGACTTGAATGGGGTCGAACACTTGGTCCTGTGACCCGAGACTGGACTAGTCTCTAAAAATCAAAAATTTTAAGTAATTTTTATTTTTCCTAACATACTTACCGAGAACTACTTTCTTAGGAGTTACTTGTAACGTCCTCTCTACCGACCAGAGTTTTGTGTAGTGTACCCCCCACCCCGTTTTCTAAGGAGGCTTACCCCCGGCATTAAGGAATGTGCCCCGAGGGTAGGCTTATCGTAGGTCGATGTCCGCCCGGGTCAACAGCTTCAGTAAGTTCTATTGGATTAGCACAATGCTTGCAAGGGAAGAGAGGCACTCGGGGAAGGAAGGGAGGGCCATTACCCGAAAGTATGTTAGGAAAAATAAAAATTACTTAAAATTTTTGATTTGTTCCAACACGAATACTTACCTCGAACTACTTTCTTAGGAGACTTACACTTTAGGAGGCGGGAGTGCTATTCTGACCTCCTGACCCGGTAAGCGGAGGCCAAGAGGCCCAGGGATAACGGTACCTACTAGAAAACGGATGAGAGGGTAACTACACAAGAGTTCACGTTAGTGTCTAAGTACTCACCCTTTGAAAAAACTTCTTCTGATGCTTCTTCCAGTAGTGTAGTCGTGAAGAATGTGTTATCCAATGGTATAAGTTGGTACTCCCCGATGAGGCTAGGAAGCAACTGGGTAGGATGGAAGGAAACCGCACCTGTGTCTCCCGGTTGCTAGCCGTGATTGAGCCTGGGGCTTTTACCGTTACACCGCTTGGAGGGCGGAGATGACTGTTCCAATGGAGAACCCGTCTAAGGACTTCCTCGAGTAGTCCTTGAGGTAATGGGCAGTAAAGGTTGACTGGTTCGACCAAGTACCTGCTCGCAGGATCTGACCTACTGCCATATTTTTCTCAAAGGCTAAGGAGGTGCTCAGGCCCCTGATGTCATGAGGTCGGGGGGTGCCTGGCACTGCTATGCCTTCTTCCTTGTAGGCTCTGGCAATAACTTGTCTCAACCAGAAGGAAATGATGTTCTTGGACACTTGCTTCTTAGTAATACCCGTGGATACGAAGAGGCTCTTGATGCCTGGGCGGAGATGAGCCGTTCTTTCAAGGTATTTTCTAATGGTCCGTACAGGGCATAATTTCAAATGCTCTGAATTACTCGTCCTAGGGATGGCAGGTATTGAAAAACCTTCGAACCTCGGATCCCAGACTGCTGGGTTCTGAGTCTTAGCTACAAAAGAAGGAACGAACTTGAAGGATACTTCTTTCCACCCCTTCGAATGAGAAACGTCATATGACAGACCATGGATCTCACCCACTCTCTTAGCGGACGCCAAGGCCAGCAAGAAGACGGCCTTGAGGGTGAGATCTCTGTCCACGATATCTTTCAAAGGTTCAAAGGGGGGGCCACACAACATCTTCAGGACCTTGGCTAAGTCCCACTGGGGCACCCTACTCGCCTGTGGAGGGCAGGACTGCTCGAAACTCTTGACAAGCATCGCTATGTGCCTCGAGGCCCCCAGATCGATGCCCTTCAGGAGGAAGACTTGGCCTAAGGCGGCCCGAACCCCTTTTATGGCTGGGATTGACATTCCCACCTTGTCTCTAAGAAACACCAGAAAATCTGCTATGTCTGGGACAGAGGCCTTAAGAGGCTTAATGCGCTTCTCAGAGCACCACTTCGTGAAGGAGGCCCACTTAGCCTGGTAGACTGCGGCTGACGACTTTCTCAGGTATAGCGACATTCTCTTAGCAGTGGATGAAGAATATCCTTCTTTCTTCAGGAGCCGCTCGATAGTCTCCAAGCGTGAAGACGTAGGGAGAGTGGGTTGTCGTGGAGCCTGAGAAAATGAGGTTGATGCAGAAGTCCTGACCTGTCGGGCAGAGGCCACGGTGGTTGACTCGCCAGGTCTTTTAGGTCCGCGAACCACCAGGGCGCTACCAAAGTCATCTTTAGGTTTCGGGCTGTCCTTACTCTGTTGAGCACTTGCCTTATCAACGTGAAAGGGGAAAAAGCGTACACATCTAGATTGTCCCACTTGTGCTGGAAGGCGTCTTCTAAGGCTGCTTTCGGGTCTGGTACAGGAGAACAATATACGGGGAGTTGGGCGTTGAGTTTTGTTGCAAAGAGGTCCATCACCGGGGAACCCCAACGTTGGATGGTGAGCTTGGCTACTTCTGGAAGAAGGGACCATTCTGTCCCTACTATCTGGCCCACTCTGCTGAGACCGTCGGCCAGGACGTTTTTCTTCCCGGGAATGAACCTCGCTAACAACACCACTTGGTTCTCTTCTGCCCAATCTAGAATTTTTATGGTGAGATCGCACAATTCCTTCGACTTCAAGCCTCCTTGCTTCTTTATGTATGCTACTACCGTGGCGTTGTCGCACATCAATGCCACGGTGTTTCCCTTTAGCAGATCCGCGAAGTGTAGGCAATCCTTCTGGACTGCCTTCAACTCCAGGACATTGATGTGGAGTTCCTTTTCCCTGTCCAACCAGGTCCCTCGTGCTGTTTCGTCGAGGAGATGGGCTCCCCACCCTTGGTTGGAGGCGTCTGTGAACAGTAGTAACTCGGGGGGGGGTCGCTCCCGAAGGGCATCCCCTTGAGTGAGTTCGACCGGCAATGCCACCATTCCAGGGAGGGTCTCGTGTTTGGTAGAACTGGGATTAGAACTTGTTGTGAGTCCAGTTGGCACCAGAGGTTCTTCATGTTCCATTGTATGGCTTTGAGCCTTACCCTCCCTTGGGGAACTAGTTCTCCAATGAGACCAGGTGACCTATCAGTTTCTGCCAGTCTTTCGCTCTCCTGGGGCGCTCCGACAGGAACGGCCGAATGATATTCATGAGGTTGTTTATTCTGTCCTCCGAAGGGAAGGCTTTTCCCAGAATGGTATCTAACGTCATTCCCAAGTAGTTCATTCTGGTGGATGGGGATAGGTTTGATTTTTCCGGGTTGATTATGATGCCCAGATCCTTGCAAAACTGGAGGAGTTTCATCCCTTGTTCCTCCAAGAGGTACTTCGAGGAGGAAAGAAGCAACCAGCCGTCCAGGTATCGGATGAGGCGAATGCCTTGTTCGTGAGCCCACACTGAGACTGTCGTGAAGACTCTCGTGAACACCTGGGGCGCTGTTGACAATCTGAAGCAAAGGGTCTTGAATTGCAGGATCTGGGAACCCCATTTCACCCGGAGAAACTTTCGACTCGAGGGGTGGACCGGAATTTGGAAGTAGGCGTCCTTGAGGTCTATGGTCATCATGTAATCTTTCTCCCTCAAGGACAGCAGGACTGACTTCGGAGTGTCCATTTTGAAGTCCGTCTTCTTGATGAACTTGTTGAGAGCCGACAGAACTATAACCGGTCTCCACACCCCCGTCGCTTTTTCTACTAGGAACAGACGACTGTAGAAACCCGGGCCTGGGAGAAGAACTTCTTCCATGGCGCCCTTCTCTAACATGGAGGACACCTCCTCTTGAAGGGCGGTCTTCTTCAACGGGTCTCTGGGAGCTAGCCATTCCGCCCGGCTGGCCGGGATAAGAGGGGGTGGTTCCGCTAAGAACGGTAGTCTGTAGCCCTCCTTTAGTACGGACACTGCCCAAGGCTCCGCTCCGTGAGCCTTCCATGCTTGCCAATGTAGTCTGAGGCATCCCCCAACTCGAGGCTTTGGCGGGGATAGGGGGCCTCCCACTCTATCTCCTTCTGGAGGAGCGGCCTGAACGGCCTCTCCTAGAGGCAGAGTAACCTGACCTGAAGGAGCTTGAGGAAGCTGGAGCTCCCCTACGGGTTGAGGACCAGGAGGTTGAGGGAGCCTCTCTCCTCGTCGTGCTGGGAGAGGCTTGGGCCGTCGCGGCACTATCCGAGGCGGACCTCTTGTAGGGTGGTCTCCTAGAAGGCGTAGGCCTGGGGTTGTTAGACTCCTTCTTCTTCGAGACCTTCTCCATGATGGTCTCTAGTTCTTTCAGGGGAAACAAGGACTCCCCCCACAAGGGTAAGCTCCGTATGACCCGCGCTTCCCTGTCTGGCACCTTCCGGGACACCTTAGCCAGTACGGTGTCTCTCTTACAGAGTACCCAGTTAGCCGTCAAGGTGATCGACTGGTATGTTAAAAATTTTAGGGTTTTACCCCCGGAGGTAATAAGTGTCCTCAGGAGGCTCTGCTGGTCAGGGTCCGCGGGGTCGAACGAGGCTTGTACTCCTACTAAGGTGGAAGCCCACCAGTCCAGCCAAGAGGAGACGTTCACTAGATCTCTTGACATTTCCTCTATCATGGAGGCCTCCACTGGCGAGAAACAGACTGGGGCCGAAGAAGCTCTATCCTCTGAGACGCCCTGACCCAGGATGTCAATGGGGCCTCGGCATTACAAGCCACCACTTTGTCCACATACTCTTGTCCTAGGACCAGATCTCGGGCTAGAGGAAGCGCTAGAGACGTCTTAGGTTGGGTAGGGGTCTGCATTATCTGTAACAGGCTTGACCTCCAGTAGTCTTTGTCCGTAGCTGCAGGTTCCTCAATCTTATGGTGCCTCCTGATAAGGCCAACCACCCTCCTACAGGCTGAGTCCTCCGTTGGGGAACCCTCCCTCCCGTCAGCCGAGGTCTCAGCTTGGGACCGGGGAGCTGGGTTGCCGGGCACACCGGCTGGACGTCTAGTTCTTGGAGCCAGGGGTGCCGTCCTACCGAGGTACTGGACTTCATCGACGGGGACGTCCGCACCAGGGGCCTGGGTTAACGCAGGCATCGCCGACTCAGCGGGGACTCTCGTCCGCTCAAGGGGTCTGGGTGACGAGGACGCGGTTCCCGTGGGCTGACCCGACAGCGGGAACCGTTCCTTCCGACCCGAAGGCCGCACCAGTTGGGCTGGTTCGGTCAGTCTGTCCGAAAAGAAGCGCGTTTCCCCCCGCTGGGCGGGGTGAACCGGAGACTTCGAGGACTTACGCCTACCTGTAGAGTCCTTCCTACGGCCTGATCCCGAGGAGCTGGGTCACCGGGCACTCCCCACCGGGCGCTTCGGTTCTGGAATACCAGGCACTCCCTTGCGGTGGTACCGGTCTTCCCCGGTGGGAGCCTCCGCACCAGGTTCGGGGGTCAGAACCGGCATCGCCCTGCCGTCGAGGACTACTGTTCGTGCATTCTCTCTGGGGGACGAGGACGCGGATCCCCGTGGGCTGACCCGACGGAGGGAACTGTTTCTTTAAGTCCGAGGGCCGAACCAGCTGTGCTGATTCGGCCAGGCTGCCCGTAAGGAAGCACGGTTCCCCCCGCTGGCGGGGTGAACCGGAAGCTTCGCGGCCTTACGCCTGCCTGAAGAGGCCTTCTCGCATTTCTCCCTGCGAGGGTTATATCTGCGTCTGGAGGATGGCCTTCGTGGCGAGAAATCCCTGGACTGCCGGTCCGGGGAACGCTGCAATACAGACTTGGGAGGCTCCTTCTCGGCGACGTCCTTGGCTGCAGAAGTGACTGAAAAATACGCCAAAGAGACTGGAGAAGAATTAGGGACATTTTCCCCCCCACATGGGGTCATCAGAGGAGACGTGGCCTGCTTGCACCAGGACTCCGTCTCCCAACACACTCCCGAAAGTAGTTCTCGGTAAGTATGTTAGGAAAAATAAAAATTACTTAAAATTTTTTATTTGTTCCAACCCGAATACTTACCTCGAACTACTTTCTTAGGAGTTACCTTCCCCACAACGGACCAACCTCGTCCCCTACTCTGGGTAGGGGAGGGTGGTAGGGAAGCTCTGTCAGACGAGACGCCCGGCGAAGCAAGGGGGAAAGGGGCGCTAGTCTTCTTAGGCGACCTCTTCGTTGCCTACTTCTTCTTGGTGCTATACCGCACCCACTCAAACTCCTGGGGAAGAGCAATGGGCCTTCCCCGCAACTGACTTACCTCGTCCCCTACTCTGGGTAGGGGAAGATGGCTGTATAAAGAAGCTCTATTCGACGAGTCATCGGGTGAAGTAAGCGGCGAGGAGAGGCTCGTCTTCCTATGAGACATCTTGGATGCATTCTTCCTCTTGGTGCCGAAGCGCACCCACTGCACTACGTTCCAGGACTAGCAATCCTGACACGTGGCTGTAGGAGAACATAAGCTGCCCCTACACGACGAACACAGAGGATAAGGGGAGGAAGGATGATTTATTGTTAAATTGTTCTCTTCAGCTATTAATTCCTTGAAGGGAATCAAGGAATACACTGGGTAAGCACAAGGGTGGAAAGTGAACACACAGGAACACCCGGGAACAGTACACAGGAAACACAAGTTACCACGCGGGTAACACGTGAGACACTCAGAACGCACACAAAGGATCGATAGAGAACGAGGGCGACGTGTTTACACGTCGCGACCAGAGAACTTACTGAAGCTGTTGACCCGGGCGGACATCAACCTACGATAAGCCTACCCTCGGGGCACATTCCTTAATGCCGGGGGTAGGCCTCCTTAGAAAACGGGGTGGGGGGTACACTACACAAAACTCTGGTCGGTAGAGAGGAGGTTACAGGTAACTCCTAAGAAAGTAGTTCGAGGTAAGTATTCGTGTTGGAACAAACAAAAATTACAAACAAAACTTATATACACAATCCCACGCACTTAGTCCGAATTATGTGAAAATCCAGCAATACCTAACTAACGATTACCTGCAATCATTTCCAAGAACTTGACGGAGTAGCCCTTGTCCACAAAATAGCCGTTAAAGCTTCCTTGCACCCTTAGCTGACTGGCTCAACCCTCTGTTCCTCGCTTCTTGGTAGATCGTGTATTGCTGGCACAGTTCCCAGGTACACCTTTCCTCTCTACAGCCGACAGGACATCAGAACTCTTCTGTTCGAATGGCCTCACCTGGGCCAGTTTCCGACAAGTGAGTCTTGATTTGTTTAGGTGCCAAATCGAGACTTTCGGGTAGGGCATTGCATCAATGTAAGGAGTGAGGAATCTTGCAACTCTATGGGAACACACTTAGAGAGTAATCCTACCTATTCTGGCACACTAAAAATTAATAATCTAAATCAGTAATTAGCAAAGGTCTGGTGCGGTGGGCATAAAATCCTAAAATCAATTAGATCTGAGTTGGTACTAAGAAGATAAAATAAGCTGCTTATAAGTCAGCAATACTAAGATTATATTTATGATAAATTCAGTGTAACAATAATTGTTACACTGAATTTATCATAAATATAATCTTAGTATTGCTGACTTATAAGCAGCTTATTTTATCTTCTTAGTACCAACTCAGATCTAATTGATTTTAGGATTTTATGCCCACCGCACCAGACCTTTGCTAATTACTGATTTAGATTATTAATTTTTAGTGTGCCAGAATAGGTAGGATTACTCTCTAAGTGTGTTCCCATAGAGTTGCAAGATAAATTATTTATCTCAAAACATGTAGTTTAAGAAAAGAACCAATGTTACGCAAGCGTAATGGTGGAATCACAATAGTCATTACTTGCTTGAGGTTTTTGCCAACCTCTAGCCAATGATAGCGACCAAAGGGTTGTAGCATCACACTACAATCTCGCACTTCGAGGAGTAAATAGGAAAAATTTGAACGAAATCGATCAGCTATCATCATGGCGCCCAAGAATTTTCCAACTGTTGCAGTGAAATGTATTATCGGTGTATTATGTCAATTGAAGAATGCTACAACTACCACAGGATGAACAAAGCAGATTCTTATTATCTCTTGAGGCTTGTTGGACCCAAGATTGCCAAGCAAGAGCCCGTCCTATTTGCAGCCGCCATCTTTTGTGTTTACATCTGGCGTCATGCTCACGGTTTGTGCTCGCTGCTTCCCATCCAGTTGGGGAGCCAATATCTCGAGCAACAAGCTCTCATGCTTTCCATTTAGGGCAGCAACGGCTTGCTGCTGGCAAAAAAAAAAAAAAAAAAAAAAAAAAAAAAAAAAAAAAAAAAAAAAAAAAAAAAAGGCCTAGTGTGATTCCAGCTTAAGGCCTTTGTCTTTCGGTTTTATGCGCCAACATCATATAAGGGCCGATTCACACAATAGGGTTCGTTTTCTTACGGATATGGTTCGTTTACGTTCCAACAAAATACCAGTGTGTTCACACTATAGCCTATGTTTCGAATACGTTCAGTCTGGATACAGATGTTGCTGTGATATGGTACCAAAAACAAATCACTCTAAATCAGCTCGTTGTAATATTAATCATAGATGACAAAAGTGCCAAATGAAGAGGGATTTGGCGAGAGAGTACTGGAATATCTGTAAACAATTACTAGACCATGAAACAAAGTCTTACCAGTACTTTAGAATGTCATTGTTTTTCAATTCAATTATTTGATTAAGAAAATTCAAGATAATCTGCTCAAAGTCAATGCTAAAAGGCATTTCACCACGGCAGAGACTGGTTGTTTGCCTCAGGTTAGTATTAAACTCAATGTGTTATACAATCAAACTTTTAGTATACAAAATTATTATTCATTCCATATTTTATTCCACAAATAATAATAATAATAATGATAATAATAATAATAATAATAATAATAATGAGAGAGAGAGAGAGAGAGAGAGAGAGAGAGAGAGAGAGAGAGAGAGAGAGAGAGAGAGAGAGAGAGAGAGAGATATCATGTTAATACCTTGAATTTGTATCAACTCTTATCATTCATTATTGCTTAATTAGCCGACAATTAGATACGTTAGTAAAAATGTCGAGATTCAGTTCTTCCCCAAAACACAACGTGACCGAAACTGATATGTACACCCAGAGTCAATACAGATATGACTGTGTACACCTTTCGTACGTCGGAGAGTTCTTCCAAATGTATCCGAGCCGTAAGAACGAAAGCTGTACGAAAGATGAACGGAGACCGAACAGCATAGTGTGAGCCCCTCTATTAGTTTCAATGTAATAATAATTTACGAACGAAAGCCGTACGCAGACGAAACGTAAACATACAGCACAGTGTGAATCAGCCTTAACATGGTGTAGATGTTAACATTAACGAAATCCACCCATGTTTCGGTAAAAGAAAACAAAGTGCGGAAGCAAAAATTTCAAGATTAACTATTATATTAGTGGGGGCGAGACCCTTTGAGATAGCCTACTACCGCTAGAGAGTTATTGGGTCCTTTGATTGGCCAGACAGTACCACATTGGATTCCTCTCTCTGGTTACGACGCATTTCATTTTTGCCGACACATGCACAGAATAGTCTGGCATATTCTTTACACATTCTCCTCTTTCCTCGTATTCTTGACAACACTGAAGTTACTAAACAATTATTCTTCTCGCAAGAGGTCAACTACTGCTCTGTAATTGTTCAGTGGCTAATTTCCTCTTAATTTAGCAAGCAGCTCTTTTAGAAGGACACTCGAAAATCAAACTATTGTTCTCTTGTCTTGGGTAGTGCCATAGCCTCTATACCAGGGTCTTTCACTGTCTTGAGTTAAAGATCTCTTGCTTGAGGGTACATTCGGGCACACTATTCTATTTTTTTTTCTCTTCCTCTTGTTATTTTCAAGTTTTATTTTTACAGTTTATGTATGAAAGAATTGTTTTAATTTTATTATTGTTCTTAAACTTTTCTTGTAGTTTTTCCTTATTTTCTTTCCTCACTGGGCTATTTTTCCTGTTGGAGCCCTTGGGTTTATAAATTGGCATCCTGCTTTTCCAACTAGGGTTGTAGCTTAGCAAGTAACAATAATAATAATAATAATAATAATAATAATAATAATAATAATAATAATAATAATAATATTAATAATAATAATAATAAAAGAAAAAATGAAGAGTGAAGAAAATTCTTCATTACTTTTTTTTGAAGTTTGCAATATGTATAAATATAATTCTATGATTGGTGTAGAATTAACTAAAGGTTAATTTATTAGCAATGGCATTATTCAAATCATATAATTATGGTGGATCAAAGATTAAAAGTTTAACGTTTTAAAAAATACATTTAACTAAATTAGTGTCAATTCTCATGACAGATTTAACATATCCAATATGTCAGCAGAGAAATGGACTACTTGGTTGATTTAAAGTTAACTCGAGCTCTGACGTAATAGAGAAGGATTGTCTATGACTTAAACATCTATCTATAATGGCATTTACGGAAATTACCGTAGCCTTTAATGACCTGCGATGTATTTCCTTTATTAGAAAGGAATTACACTAAATAACATATATATGAACATTACTTTCTTAGTATGAAATATAGGCCTAGACAAAATACTATTCGTCAATTTACATGTAGTAAAACTTAAGGCCATGGAATAGTATGTATATAGCTTGTGTGTTCCCTAAAAAGAAATATTACTACAAATAGTTTTAGTTGCTATCTGGCCTCTGGCAACAGGTGTTCATCATGGTGTTGTGCAACATACATCTGTTCAATGAACGTGACTGAAATCATAATAAATCGGGATGCTAGGAACTGTCTACACCTGTACGATCTCGAATCTGATACACTTGCTTTATCATACACGTCAACATAATGAAGTACACCTGTTGTAGTTCTCATATAATGTACACGATATAACAGTAACACTTTGCAGACAGAAGTCACCACAGCAAGTTGCGTCTAGCTTGTGAGGGATATAAGCTTTGTAAGTAACAAAAGTTATTTTTAAGGTGAAATCTTCAACACCAATGCCTCTCAATACTGCAACTCCATGATGTTAATTTCTCTCTATTATTATCATACCAAAATATTTCAGTGTAACATCTTGTTATTCGTTGCAACGTAAATAAAAGGATTTAAAAACGTTATTTGCAGTGTTATTGTAGCGAAAAATTAGGATATAGTTATTTTGAGCTCTGTGTACAGAACATAATTGCAAGTTTCAGTTTACTGCGCTTATCATAAATCGAAAATATCCTAGAGGGCCAAAATTGAAGAGCTCATTGTAATTCAACCCTTGATGGTAATTAACACAATGGTCTAGGTAATCCCTAGGGGCCTACAGACAGTGGTCGACACAGGGCTTGGGAAATATGAAATTTTCGTTATATTTCCTAAATTGATTTTCAAACAATCTCAGTAGAACTCTCAATACAAAATATGCACACTATAAGATGTTAAAAAGGATAAGAGTTCACATACTACATGGCTATTAAATTCCCATTATAAAATCATAGTAATTTTTGAAGTACCGTTGATTTTCTATGACTAATTATTTTATTATTTTATTTTGGTCACTTAATTTTGAGACTACGATACGGGACAGTCATACTTTAAAGATTTAATTCAATTACTAAAGTGTAGACTACCAAGGATTTATCTTTCATACAAAGCCTTCTTATAATTGGTATGGAATATTTCGTTAAAATTAAACAATATTAATAAATCTGGGCAGCAATAGTTATTGCGACATCCAAATCAAATGAGTACTTTATAATTATAAGATAATCTGCTGTTAGTACACACTTCATATTCACATATCTAATAATTAATTTTTCTAAAATTTCAGCTTTTCTGTATCTATCAATAGCAAGAATGTTCTATCAAAAGCTAGTTCATTCATACATGATTTTTACGAAAGAGAACTTCAGTCACAGAACCTCAATGACAGCCATGAGTCCTCGCGAAGAGATTCTCTTAATGGAAAATTCCCCGCCTTAAATTTGGTAAGTTACTATGATTTGATCAATGGTTTTTCTTTTCTGCACAATTTCCAAAATGCTTTGACACATGATTTATCTTGCTTTGGGGACTCACCAAACTCAGCACTTGCTGGCATTTGTTTTCACTTCAAAATTTACTAATTTCCTATACTATGCATCTGAAAAAGCTTATTTTTTTTTCGATCTTTAATAGTGTTCTCCATTATGGGTATCTGATTTAATTAGCATTTTCATGGATAGCCTGTCTAAAATTATGTGCCTATTTTTATGATAACCTACTTGAACTGATATTTTAAGTATACGACCATTCATTTAACTAATGTCGATTTTGCTGTTATAATATCTCATATAACTAAAATTTACATGATTTAAGACCTATATATTATATCTATATAGATTAAGATACCTGTAAATTAATACAGTAAATATCATACAACAGAAATAACTCACATATTTTATTCGAGTTTTCATCAGAGATACAGAATACTGGGAAACCTGCGCCAAATTGTAACCCAAAAGTCTACAAAATATTCCAGAAAATTCTGTATTTTGTATCTGAAATTCGGATTTCCGAAAAAAAGAAACTCTGACAGCATCCAGGAGACGTGGCTAAATGTAAAATACAGTGCCCGGAGGACAACGCCATATAGCCCATCTGAAGCTGTGCCCTCCACATAGGATATGGGAAGGCATGTTTCTACCCAAAAGCTTCAAGAAAGGAAGACGATTTTATTCCAGAAATACTATTGTTGGTAAGTATAGAGTTTCTGGAGTAAATTAAAACGAGGCTAGTCTTGAGAAAATGTGTTTAGAAAGGGTCTTAGCTGTTGGGAGTACTGCATATGGTTTATAAAGATCTATATGAATAAGAATAATTGTTAAGAAGAAAAGGGCGAGGAAAATAAGTTTGTCTTTTTATGAGTTAGTCCAGAGTAGATAGAAAAACACATAACACTGAGAAGAGGAATGAAGGGACACATATGATTGCTATGAATTTATGAGTTTGGGTCATATGACTTAGATATTTGGCCTACAAGAACAATTAGAAGCCAGACACACCTGGGATAAAACCTTTTTTGGTACCATAATACAGTATAATTAATTTTAAGGGGTTGGACAGCATGAGGGCTGAAGAAAAGTGAAGATGCAGTTATAGCAGAAGATGAAAAAAAAAAGGACAAAATTTCGGTAATCTCCATACTAGCCATTTTTTTTTGCATGGAAACCATTTATCTATTGGTTTCTTGCTGTTTTATTGTGTTCCGATGTTAATATTTTCCACAAAAGCATTGCTTTCCGATTACCATCACCCTACAGTAATGGGGGAGGCCCCGGTGGGAATCTGGTGTGTTTTTTTCTTTTTTGGTAGAATAAAATTAAAACCAACGAATTACTGAAGTAAATAACAGTACAAACCAACAGAAAAACAAGAGAATCTATAGAAAATGGAGTTTCGTTCAAGAATAAGAGAAAAACACCTACGGACTAACTGTCGTAGTTATCTCTCAAACACAGTTCTCTTGAGTTCCGTTTTCTTTCAAACTCCATTTTCTTTTAAACTCGGTTTTCTTTCGAACACAGACGTCTCATTCTTTAACATGGTCCCATTTTAAAAGAAGTAAGCACAAGAAAACCAACTAACCTAAACTTTCCCACCTAATCTAACCAAACAACGGAGATATGGGCTATAAAGGATGCTACAAAGACCATCAATTAAAGGATACTGTTTATTATTGGGCAGACATAAAAGTTATTATAAATGTAAATTTAGTTTGGGACCGAAAATTATAAATAGGACTTTTAGAAAACCAGGACATGTGAATGTAATAGGATCAAAAGAGTATATTAGAAAATGATTGATAAGTGGAAGAGACGGAATGAGGAAATGAGAGGTTCAGCAAAAAAATAGAAAGAGAAACATGTACATGCTTTGGTGCAATTGCAGAGCAGAAGAAAAGGTCATAAATAAACAGGCTTGAAGATTAAAAGTGATAAAGAGAAAAAGGGAAAGCAATAAAATGAGGGGTGAAGATAAGAAACAACTATAGGGAGCACAATTTTTTTCTGCAAGGAGGTAAAAGTTGAGAGGTAGATTAATAAACAAACTAATCTCAGACTCAAATATGAAAATGGAGTCTTTTGATAATAGGATGTTGTATGCATAGGTCATAATCAGATAGAAATGAGCGATTCAAATGTGTTAGTGTAAATTTGAAAATGCACACATAAGGAACTGGTGAAGATGTAGAGAGGGCGTTTATAACATTGAGGAATGAAAAGACAACAAAAGTTAATGAAATAAAAAGTGATACCAGGAAAGAAAATGTCCTTAGTGTCTTACCAAAGCTTGTAAGGTATATCTGCATAAAAAAAAGGTTCTGAGGGAAGGGGGGTGGGGGGTGGGGTGGGAGAATTTATTATTCCATGGTATAAAATTGATAGAAGACATCCTAAAATTCTTAGGGACTCAGAAACATTTAGTGTATCAATGAAGGTACTATATAAGGTAAAATTTTGATCGAGAAAGTAAGACAGATAACCGAGGGATTAATGGGTTAAGAGCACCAGAGATTATCTAAGAAATAATGATGTGAATAACTTGGAAATACTGTAAGTGGAAAATGCAGTATGGGGATCATTTATATCAGGAAAAACTTATGATAGAATCAAAAGACAGTCATGGTGGATGGTATTGAAAATTCTTGGAACACTGAAAGTGTGTGCCTTATTGAGTGGGTAAAAGTTTCATAGAACCCAGGCATATTAGAAATAGATGATTGGAGGGGGACAGAATTGGTGTAAAAGGTATGTAAAACTAGGAAGACTTGTGTATCAATGCCAGTTTAATGTGTCATCTTTATGTATAGGGTGCTGCGAGTAGTTGGATAACTAAGATGTTGGTGCAAAGTTTTGGGAGAACATATTGGGTTATGAAAGGAGTGTGGAATAATTTATATTTACAGATGATACAGTGCTGATTGAGGATAGTGAAAAGAAGTTACAGGAAAAAAAGTGGGAAAATGTAATTAATAGGAGATAATGAAGTTGAAATTAACTGTGAGTAAGCGTAAGATCATGAGGGTAAACTGAAAACAGGAATAAAGAGAAATGAATGTTATATGAATGGTGGAAATTAAATTAGTTACCCTCAATAGATTTTACTAGTTATCTCTGTTGAGTTATAAAGATCTTTTCTTGTAATCATCGATGTCAGAATCAAACACAGTAAAGATACATTCCTAAATGTTGATGCTGCAAAAATGGCCATAGATCTGCCAGAATTTATTTTCAAAATTATTTTTTTTTCAAGGTACAGTACAATGATTACCAGAGGCAGATAAAGAGACAACCAAGAGAGAGAAATCTCCTCCCAAATGCTTGGAGAAGTTAGCATAACGACCCAAAACATGTTTGTGACAAACATACAAAAGGTCTCATAGGAACTTATTGCAAGTTTTTACTTTCAACTGCAAGACAGAAGAAAACCCAATAAATATGCTTTGATTAAATTATTTATATACTATACATCAGTATTTTCATATTTAAACCTTGTTAAAGTTCACTCTTCCTCAATAAATATTAGAAACTACCTCATCATGTATACAGTATCTTGTCCTTAAATTTAAGTATTGATTATATTTTTTTTTTTATTAAATCACTAACTGGCATCAATTCTATTGCCCTTTTGCTGATTTGATTTCATCCTTCATGTGAAGAGAATAATCTGTCTCTTTTATTTGATCTTGGGAAGGGGTTTCATTTAATCCAGTTCTTTATACATTTTGTTATTACTATACTGTGCAGTAATGGTTATAAGATATAGTTTAATTCTTATTGTATCTATCTGAATGTAGATTGATTTAATTTTGTTAAAAATAAAAATCAATAGAAATAATTTAACATGGAGAAATTGCATCTTCTATATCCTTAAAAATTACTGTAAGGCTAACATGAGAGGAACAGTTGAGGAGAATAGTAACCCATTTCACCCATGAGGACTCAATGAGCCAATTCTCCTTAATAGGCGTAAGTTTAATGTTGAGTGAAAATAAAAACAATGTTGAAGATTTTGCATGAACCTTTTGCTTGGTATTTGAGATGTAAGAAGTGGAGAAATTAACTGGTAAGAAGGTTAGCCCTGGAGAAAAGATAGATCAGTGTTTGAGATTGTATTGACAAAGTTTGCACATATGGTAGTGATGAACTGTACTATGGGGAAGAGTGTAAATTCATCTCTAAACTGGAGATTGTCTGCCATCTTAAGGGTGCCCTTGTGATGGGTATTGTGACTCCCAATGGTAGGGGTGAGGAGGACTGAGATAACTGCGTGCTTTTCAAAATCTGAGTTTCATTATGATTCTGGGTAATGCATCTATCAGTCACATTTGTCTTGGAAAACTGATTGACATGGTGGATGTGAACAGCTAAATTGTGAAGCTTACCCTAACAAAAAGAAATATTTCATGTGCATTTCAAGAGGACCTCTTCTCATTGTGATTGTTATAATATGGATAGTCAAGATGGTAGTTATGGAAAGGGTGATAAGGATACATACATGGGTAATGTCACTCACTGTAAGTTAGGAGAGATAATGGCAAGGTATAAACTCTGTAATGGTTATGCCCAATGATCTGATGGGATCTATGAAAAAAAAAGCTACTCAGGCTTCAAGTTTTTCTTTTACCAAGTTCTGTTCAGGGAAGTACCATAGGTCCTTCCATCAGTGTGATGAATTTGTTAACTATGCTAATAGAAGTGATGAGGAAAACTGCACTGGATTTACCTGCCCTCCGAAAAGACGCTTTCTTTATCAAAAAGGAATCTGCACCCTTTACTACTAAGTCTACAATGGCTGTGATGACTGTCATAATGGTAATGACAAGTGGAGCTTCCCTAGTTTCAAATGGCCAGAAACAACATTGTAAGAATGGAGAGTGCACTTCTTATTTAGAAGTGACTGACTTTGAAATTAATAAAATTTGTCAAAATAATCACACTTCAAAGAGCTGCTGCCTAAGGGCAAAATATTTATACGGATCACTTGTGGATTGAGTTTGCCATTCTGTTGAATACTGTACATTATTTCTTACTCAATAAGAATAAGAAGTTTGATACTTCATGAGAAAAAACATCCATGCATTTTCCTTTATACCCTTGAAATTGATGATTGGAAACACTACTATAAAAACTGTAAAGAAACCAAATGTCAACTCACAGTTGTTGAATGGTCATCTAAGGGATAAATTCCTGAATCTTGTTAACCATGTATTATGATCTTACTACTCATAAATATGCCCAAGTAACTGCTGGTAATATTTCTATAATTCTTCTCCTATAATAAAGAAAAGGGAAATTATGGCAATTTATCAGTTGTACCTGATTTTGTGTAAAAAAGAAAACTATACACAATTTATGAGACCTGTAAGTGATGGAACAATATGGAAAGTTAAAAGTGAGTTCCACATACTATTAAACCATCAGAGGATATTTAAACAGTAAATAATTTAGAAACATACAGTAATACTTTATAAGAGAATCTAGTAATGATCTATTCACTGTTCAGCATACTGTATATAGAAAATGTGACATAGCAGCCATCTGAAGGATTCTTCCAAGGTCACTTTCATAATAATGTCTGGCATGAGTTTTTAGTATTGTATAGTTTAAATTCTTAACTTGTAATCATGTTTGTTATTCCCATGATGAAAAGTACAGTTGGACACAGGAGACCCTGGTACACCCAACTCCGAGGAAGTACACTCTTACTTTGCAACAAGTAGCCAAACAGACAGTGTAGGGAGAGATAGCAGAAGTGGTGGGCGGGGCTAAAATAAGAACTTTCTGTGCAGTAAGGGTGTGGCTGGGTGCACTTCCTCTGAATGAGATGTACCAGGAATTCCTTTTTCCAACTGTACATAATGTATGAATTCATATCGAGATCAGATTATGGCTATGAGATTCTTTAACCACTTCACTACTACTTTGTTGCACTGCAACCTACCCCAGCATACCGCTTGAGAACCCTCTATGATCGCTAGTATATCAAAATTCACTTGTAGCCAATAATAACAATAGGATAATAATAGCAAAAATAATAAGTAACTATCAGCACTATCACTGTAATCCTCATCTGAGCTATCTGGCAGGTACTCAGCCCTAATTCAAGAGCAGTCATCACCAATGAAAAAAAAAAAAAAAAAAAAAAAGTGAAATAGGACAATAAAAGAGAAAATCGTTTAGAATTCGAATTCCCAATGTTTACTCACAAAACCATGTTAATTTTTCATGAATAACTGCCTGAGGAACAATGGTTAAGTATTCAAAAAAGTCCTCTCCATACCTCTCATGAATTGAATTGAATTGAATATAGGATTTAGGCATTAAGCCAAGCACTGGGGCATCAAAGGCCATTCAGCACTATATAACGAAAATCATTCAATCATATCTGTACACTCACACCATTTAGTATCATTTTAACCTTTAATACAAATCGTAACACTTTCATACAATAAAATCTAGATGTGAAATAAATAGGGATTAAAAGGGTAAAATAAATAAATAAATTAATAAAATCAATTATAGCTCGTAATATAACCCAATACTTTGTATAAATTTTCTCAAGTTCAGGGTATTACAGTTTTCCCCCAGTATATCTCTTAAAGGTTTGTCCTGGAGTAAATGTGTCCTCCTCTGAAGATTAAAAACAGGACAATCGACTAAAATATGTTTAACATCCATTGTCACTTGACAGGTATTACAAAGAGGGGCCTGTCTCCCTTCCTCATTCTTCATTAAATAATTGTGCGTTGCATGTGTATGGCCAATACGCAGCCTAGTTATAATAATGGTATCCCTTCTACTTGTAGAATTACAAGATGACCATTTATCCACCAATGGGTGGATTTGTTTCAATTTTGTATTGGTGGTCAGTTCAGACCATCAAGCTTGCCACTTATTTTTACAGTAAAGATGAATCTCACTTTTAAGATCTTTGTAAGGAATACTCAAGGGGGATGGATTACTTAGCCCTGAAGCTTCCTTTGCTGCCTTATCTACTTGTTCATTCCCATCCACCCCAACATGGGCAGGGACCCAACAGAAGTGAACACTGATACTCTTCCTAGACTGCAGAAGTACTAACCAGTCCTGCACCTCTTGTACTAGATGATGGCCTGGCATAATTTGTTTTAATGAGAGTAAAACACTATTGGAATCCGTAAAAATTGCATAAAAACTATTTTGGTTGCCATTTTTAAAAATATGTTGGACTGCGAGAATTATTGCGTACAGCTCAGCAGTAAAAATTGAACAAGAGGATGGGAGTTTCCTTCTAATAACAATATCCCCCACCACAGCTGCACTGCCAACTCCTGCAGCCGATTTGGAGCCATCTGTAAAAACATGTTTCCCATGATGTTGAGCAGCATGATTTAAAAACTCACTTTTCATTACCCTACTAGATAAGGTATTTTTCCCTCCTGCCATAAAACATACTTTAACAGGTGGATTACACCAAGGAGGAGACTTGGGATATCCTACCTCTGCTATCTGTGCTGTTAACAAGCCTACTTCTCTAGCATCATTTTTCAGCTGTACTTCCAAAGGCTTAGGCACTCTAGATCTGTTAGGAGCCCGATCTAAAGGCGCCCTAACATATTTACAGTTAGGATTGTTTCTCACAGCAAGGGACCTAGCTAAAAACCTCAAACTCAACTCCTCTCTGCGAATGGAAAGGGGAGGTATGCCAGAATCAACATAGAGACTGTCAATGGGAGATGTTCTGTAAGCACCTGTGCAGATGCGAAGCCCAGCATTGTGAACAATATCAAGTTTTCCAAGTAAAGTCTTTGTAGCTGACCCATATATTTGGCATGCATAGTCTAACTTGCTCAGACACAAAGATGTATAAATTCTAAGCAAAGCTGTTCTATCAGCACCCCAATCAAAATGCGATATCACTTTCAGAATGTTCAGTGACTTCTTAACCCTGATAGATAGGTCATTTATATGGGGACCAAATGTCATTTTCTTGTCGAAAATGACTCCAAGAAACTTGACACTATCCTCATATGGCAAAATACAATCATTTAAGAAAAGGGTGGGGATCTCTTCCCTTTTACGAGTACGAGTAAAGCGAATGGCTTTGGTCTTCTGAGGAGAAAACATGAATCCACGAGAATTTGCCCATGCGGAAGCAGCATTTATTGCAATTTGAAGATTTTGGCATGCTTGTAGTGCAGATGATCCACAACAATAAATTGCAAAGTCATCGACAAATAGTGATCCTTGTATGCCAGGAGGTATGTGACTAATGAGACTATTAATAGCAACAGCAAACAAGGTCACACTCAATACGCTGCCTTGGGGGACACCTTCTTCTTGCATGTAGGATGAAGATAGTTCTGACCCTACTCTCACTTTAATTGAGCGGTTTGATAAAAATTCTTCAATAAAAGAGAACATATGTCCTCCTATACCCCACGAGGCCAATTGCTTTAAAATACCACCCCTCCAGGTGGTGTCATATGCCTTTTCGAGGTCAAAAAAGACACCCACCACCTGGTTTTGGTTAGAAAACGCATTTGAAATTTCCCTTGATAACATCAGCAAAGGGTCTAGAGTACTTCGGTTCTTCCTAAAACCAAACTGTCTGTTAGATAAAAGATTTTTTTGATTCTAGATACCACACAAGTCTGTTGTTGATCATTCTCTCAAATAATTTGCATATGCAACTGGTCAAGGATATGGGCCTATAACTAGATGGCAGTTCTGGGTCTTTACCAGACTTGTGGCCTGGAATTACAATTGAAGTATGCCAGGAATCAGGAGATGTATGGGAAGCCCATAGACCATTAAAGGTTTCTAATAAAAATTCCTTGGTATCCACTGGAAGATGTGATATCATTTCATACCGGATGCCATCCTCACCTGGGGCAGTTAAAGAAGAGCTTGAGATAGCATTTTGCATCTCCTCCATACTAAAAGGCAGGTTAAAAGCTTCAGTATTTGAAGAAGCAGGAGGAACAACAGATGTTGATGCTCTAATTTGTTGAAATGCTGGGGAATAGTTGTCAGCACTTGATACATGAGCAAAGTGCTTAGCAAGAACCTCTGCTACATCTTTGGGGTCAGATATATATCTATTATTTTCCCTTAATATTGGTAGAGGCTTAGGGACGAATTTACCTTGAAGTTTTCTAATCTTGTCCCATATTTCCTTTGAAGGAGTTTTGGTATTAATATTAGATATATATTTCTTCCAAGATGCTCTCTTTGCTTTTTTAAAAATTCTTTTTTGTTTGGCACAGGCTCTGAGATATGCTATTCTATCTGCTAAATAGTTTGTCCTCAAGTATCTTCTGAAGCAAGTTCGGGTCACTTTTCTTGCGTTGGCACATTCTTTACTCCACCAAGGAACTACAGAGCGATGAGGTAAACCGCATGTTCTAGGTATAAACTTGCTAGCATTATCATCAATAATATTTTCAAGATGTTGATAGGCATGCACTGGAGATGTAAATTCCTCATATTCTTTATCAGAGTGTGAACAGTTTTCATAAGCTTCCCAGTCTGCCTCATCTATCTTCCATTTTGGTGGACACTGAGAAGGAAGATTATGGACATAATTTAACATTATTGGCCAATGGTCACTGCCATGTAGGTGTTCATTTACTGACCAAAGGTAGTCCAATCGAATGGATGAGGAACAGATTGACAAATCAATGGCTGATGTAGAGTTGTGGAATACATCATACCTAGTTGGAGAACCATCATTCATTAGTATTACATCATTGTTGTCGATTAATTCTTCTACAAGATTACCCCATCTATCGCACACATTTCCACCCCATAAAGTATGCTTTGCATTAAAATCACCCATTAAAATAAAAGGGGCAGGAAGCTGATTGATCAAGTCTTGGAGATCAGAAAGTCTAAGCCTTCTTGGATTACCAGCATGATCTAAGAGGAAAAGTTCTAAGGATGGTTCAATATATAGCGAGCATAAAGTAATTTTTTTCCCGATATGAGTTCTAACTGCACAATCCTGTAGTGGTGTATTGAGTGGGATTGTTTCAAATTTTACAGATTTGTGAATAATAAAACCTGTACCACCTTGAGCTCTTGCAGCTTGCAAAGGAGGGGATCTACAAAAATGATAATGGAGTCCAGGATTAAATGGTTTGTCACTGATCTTGGTTTCCTGTAGGCAAATTACCTTCGTGTCTGAGTCCCTGGTTAAAGTTTTTATTTGCTCAATGCTAGTACTTAGACCTCTGCAATTCCACTGGATGATAGACATTATCTTTTGTTATTATTTTTCTTTGTCTCATTTGTCTTTTGGGACTTTTCAGATGAAGCCATGTAAGGCCTGGAGATGGAAGGCTTTACTAGGCCACCACTCTTCTTTTCTTTCTTTCTAGGATCTTTATAAGAGTCAACCTTAGGATCATGAGCAGTAGGGCACTTACCTGACTTAGATGAAGGTGAGGATGATGGGGACCTTTTCCTCTTTAGAAGATCTTGTTTTCCAATCTCCATCAAATCAGGTAGAAATTCTGCCTGAGACAATACATTTAAGGTGGTGGAAGCCACATTGGCTTCCTTGGAGGATTGTGCTAGAACTTCAACAGTTCGAGCACATAACCCAGAAGGCTGGGCTACTACCTCTAGGGGAGATGCTCCTATCGGTGACAACACTTTTGGTGTGTTGGAAACCATATTGACCTCTTTGGAGGTTTGTGCTCTGGCTTTTATAGGCAGAGCACTTGACCCAGATGGCTGGGCTACTACCACTAAGGGAGATGCACCTGACAGGCCAGGTGCTGCCACTGGTCCCCCTGTGGTAGTAAGGGGTAGTGGATTATAATCTTTTGGTGGCATCTTAACCACGCGAGCAAAATTAAGTTGCCGATTGAGTAAATGCTTTGCATAACCTACACTTATATGTTCAGCATTTGCTTTCAAGATTGCAGCTTCTTCTTTCTTGTATTCTCTACATCTTTTATCATTTGATTTATGATGATCTTTACAGTTTGCACAGGTTGTATCTCTGTTGCATTGGCCATGTTCTAACAAAGAACAGTTAATACAGATCTTCGTATTATTGCAGTACCGGGAAGGGTGACCGTACTTGAAACAATTAAAGCATTGTAAAGGCCTAGGTTTATATTCTCGAACACGTACTCTTTCATTCTCAATAATCATATGATCTGGTATAACAGGGGTTTCAAATGTTAAAACTACCATGCTTGTTTGAGGGATCTTACTTACTTTCCAAACATTAGCAGGGCACATGTCCAGAATTTCTGGTTCTGAGAATTCATATAGATCTTTATCAAAAACTACCCCTTTACCATAGCTGAAGCTCATATGTGGTTTAATATCCTTAATAGAATCAATTTCTGCAATCTTCATGCCACAAAGCATGAGAGCTTGAGTATCTGATTTTGCATTAATCAAAACAGATTGCTTACCGTATCTACTAATATCCTTACTTTTAATTAAACCAACTTTTTTTTTTTTGTATAAATTTACTAATCTTATGATAGTTATAATTATCTATCTTCCCAGATGCAATTATCCATGTTGGGGGCTTGGGGGTTCTTACTTCTGGAAGTCTATGCTCTATTTCTTTTTCCATCCATTCTTCTGGTTTATATACCTCTAGGTGTCTTGGTGCTTTATCACATAGAGCCCCAGAAATCAAACAATTGTCAATTTTTATGCTCTCTAAATTTCTATTTGCTTCTAAAGCAATCTCAAAACTTGAAAATGATACCCAAGCTTCCCAAAAGCCTTTACTACCACTAAGCTCCATTAAAATTTCTTTGATTGCCCCAAATCTACAGAAGGCTTCATGAATTATGTCATAGCTACAACCAATTGGTATGTTTTTTAAGTGGAGAATTTTCAGATTTTTTGTTGGATCTGGTAATGAGCCAGAACCAGAGAGTAAAGTATTACGGTTATTACAAGCATCATTTTCCACCAGTGCCGATAAATTGTCTTTAACAACACTGGTCAGAGAAGTATTGTTGGAGGAATCCTTTTTATTGCCGAGGTTGTCAACAGAGCTTTCCCTATTTAAACAAGCAGAAGTCGTCAACGGTGTCTGGGGTTCGCCATTTGATCCAGAGGTACGGGGAATATTAAGTTTACTCATTAATTATTTTTTCAGGGGGAGGGAAGGGGTCATAATAACAATGAAAAAAAAAACAATGGAAAAAAATAAAGTTTAAGGGAGAGAAAAAATTAAGACTGTCTGAAATTCCAAAGAAGACACCGTTAGCCTTTCCTGGAATTAATTTCTCCACCAATGACACCTGTGAAAGCTGCTTACCAAATGTCCACTCCCTACCATACCACAAAGGGATGGTACCACTAAGATTAGAGTGGCTCAAGTGTATACCTCTCATGAAGATGAAGTCCATCAGATATTTATTGGCGGAAATGAGCAGTGGGTGGAGCTTCATCAACTTTCTGGTAAACAATATGTTGCCTTAAACCCATCCCTATGTATAAATACTGGTTTGCTTAGTTAGAAACAAAAAATTACGTAAACATATATGTTTCTTCTCTTTCTAACAATATGGTAAAACAAGTGCACTTATATGTAGCAGTGCTGCAAGGGTTAAGCACAGCTCAACAATGTTTTCCCATTGACCCTTCCAATATCCTCTTCCCTCTCATTCAAGTTTAGTTTTGAGCTCTGTCAATTTCTGGTGATACAAAGAAAAATTCTAAATCTTACATATTTCTTGATATATATTCTGTGGGGACAAATATCATAGAGAGTAGTGTTTTGAGGGCTGAGAGGATCACATGCTGCAACTACCTCATCCTCATTGTAATCATCATCACTCATGCCCTTAGTACTTGTTGAAGGCCATTTCTCTTCATAGCAAAATTTATCCTCTCACCTATTTACTAATCAGGCTTTTAATGATTAAAGACTTCACATGAACATAACATTTTCAAAATCTAAAAGAGAATTCTATCAAATCAACCATTTATAATTCAAATACCTTTTCTTTATCCTTTCAAGGGCACAGAAGAATGAGACAGCTACACTAGCTAGATGGATGCAGGGCATTCAAAGATGGTGGGACATACATGTATTGTATCTAAATAAGTAAAACATCATCTAGCAGGCCATGGCTGTCCTCCTTCCTCTGTAACTCACTCGAGCCTTCTATCATAAAGACTTCATTCTAAGCCCAATCAAAGTTTACTGTCTTTGGAGGCCATGGATTACCTAAAGTCCTTGGGGGTTTCCAAGACCAGAGGGGCCAGGTGAAAGTGACTTACTGGAAGGAGTGTGCAATGAATCCTAATCAGAGACTTGGGAAGATAACCCTGCAACAAAAGAGAACACAGTTTGTGCTGGAGAGGAGAAATATTAATGTGGAAGCCAGAAGAAACAGCAGGCCAGCAAGGCAACTCATAAGCCTTTTTGCTAGTGATTGACTGGTATCAAAACTGGGTCTAATATAACTTGTGGAGTAAGAAGTAGCTTGACGATCAACAGCCTGACTTGCAACGATGATTTGGGAACCAGGAGTGTTCTTGCACCTCGACCGATCGGAAAACTGGTGGGGAAGATTAGACTTTTGACTTGATCTGTGCAGGGAAAAGACCTCCTAAGCTTCACAAGACTTCTGGATACTCTTAGGGTGTGCATAAGCCTAAATAAAAACAACGACCCTTGAAGGAGGCTATGAAAGTAGTCTTCCAAATTAGGTAGCCTACTAGCGATGGAGCCGCATAAAGAATTGTAGTTGTTGCCAAACACAGTAGCTGCCAAGGCCATGACTAAGCCGAGGAAGAAAAAACAGCAGGGGTCAGAATTGTAGGTGTAGACACCATACCAGCCACATGATGAGTCAGTACAAGAAGAGTAAACTGGTAGAAAAACATAGAAAAAAAAAAAAATTAAGGGGACTGGAGCAATAGGTATCGAGGGGAGAGCCCATTGCGTGAACAGAAATTGCACAAGTGTCAAGGTACTTATAGATTGAAAGAAGCTATATACAGTATATTACATCAAGCCAAAAAAGGGATTTTGATGAAGGAAAAATCTATTTCTGGGGAGAGACCTGTGGCACCCGGTGAAAAGGGGTCCTTCTAATACACTTTTCTGATAAAATCTTCCAATTATACCAGAGAAAGATAAAAGCATGGAATGCAGAGGTTACTAACCTCGCGCGAGCACCTTGTGGGTGTCGTGTATAAAGCAAAGGCGCGTGAAATCCACCATTCACAGGCTATCTTCCATTTAGTTAATTCCTTCGTCAAAGGGATGGGCCGATACAGAGGCCCCAGCCAACCTACCAGAGCCACGCCACCCACGCCCGACGCGAGCGCCATCTGAACAACATCCTTCTTTTTGGACTGCTACAATTGTGTGTATTTTGTGGTGCTCTCGGCTATTTTCACACTCGTGGATTTATTTCGTCATGACCGAAGCTCCATCTTCACCCATTCCAATGTTAAGTACCTTAGTTTGTTTTGACAGGTTTTTCTAGTACCGGGCTTTTGTTTTATATCCAGTATAGTCTGTTTTATCATTCCCGTCTGGTCCGTCCACGGCGGCCATTGTTTGTTCTCTTGTCTTGGGGAATTCATCTTAGTCTGCCCGTTTAGTACTCTGTCACTTAGGTTCTTGGTTAAGTCCCTGGCCTTATGCCTTTTGAACCGTTATTATTTTTATCGTTATTATTCTCATGGTACTTTTTGCTAGCAAGTCCAGTCTACAAACTATAGCACAATCTTTAACAGCAAATAAGGTACTGTACTGTATCATTCAAATCCTTTTCACAATGAAATATGCTTGAATGGTCTTATAATATTTGCTAGAAGGAAACCTAATAAAAATGAAATCACTTCACCATTAGAAATAGCTACAGTATGAATTTTTTGGAATAGGAAGGAAATTCTTTCTATGGCAGTAATTATACAATAATTATTTTTAGAAAATACAGTACCTTTGTCAAAGGCATCCGTGTTATTTTTTCTTACTTATACTGTAATTTACACATTTTTATTGTCTCCCTCTGTAAGGTAATACAAAGTAAAGTACTATAAGACAATAGTTTCATAATACAGTATTCCAAAAGACATCCATATAAAGCTACAGAAGTATAAAACATTAAAGAACATTCACTAGTTACTAAACATTGCGAATGGACAGTTGGGAATTCTAAGGAAGAAGAAGAAAAAGTATGGTAATAGCTAGTTTTCTTAGATTGCCTAGATATATTTACAAATGGTCAGGAGAAAAAACAAACAACTGAATATATTGGTAGTTTAATTCTCCACTAGAAATCACTAAGAATTGATACGATTACAATCAACTTAGGACTGGCCTACACAATAGCAAAGAGCACAGCTAGCTAGGCAGAAATCTGGAATGCTTAGAAGTACTGTATTCAAAATACATAACACAATTTACCTGCCTGAGGTTGTGATAACACCACCGAATTAGATTATTGCCTTAATCTAGGTTTTGATGACAAAAAACGGACCCTGAGGGATAAACTTATACTAGCAAAATAATCAAAGTCAAAGAACATAAATGATGTTCACTGCAGTTCAACTATCATTCTGCAACTTGTGTACAGTGTAGGACAACTACCTAAGAGTATACAGGATTTTAGTACAGTACACCAAATTAAGTCTCTAAACTTCTTCAGCGATGGCTGTAAGATTAATTCTTCAAAACATTACCTTTGATGAAGAAGACATTAAGGTCTCAACATGTGTTTTCTAAAAGCAGATTTTTCTTTTCTACTTCATTCATCTCAGAAGCAAATAAATTTACTCTAAATAGTTTTAAGCCATATGATGTTCCAAATCCTTCCAAACTATCTTAGACTTGATTGTCTCTAATCTTCCAAAAACCGATCATCCAAATCCAGAACAAGAATTTGGACTTGATGGACATTTATGCAAAATGTGAAACACCTATGAATGGGAGAGTACACTTCAAGCATATAAAAAAAAAAGAATCCTTAACAATCTACAAAAACTGAGCTGGGTATACTGTACTTTTATTTTATTGACATGTCTAAACTATAAATAAGAGGTATGTCTTTTTTATAAAAAAATTGAGCCTTAATGATTTTAACTTAAGAGAATCAAAATATGAAAATAGATAATAAAAATTTCTTCGCTGGTAGTGAAGTACAATAAGTTTTTAGTATTTTTTTTCAAAATTCTTATCATACCAAAAAAAAAAGAAAAAAAAATCCCCTTCTACCAGTTTTTTTTGTAATATGCTAACTAGCTTTCACTAACGTGTAACCAAATTTAAATTTTCATCATTTACTTGTGCTTAGTTCTTTTCAATGAATAATTTCTCAATGATTAGTACACATGCGTACAGCTGCTAATGGTAGGAAACAACCAAAGTTAGCCATAGTCATGCAAGTTTAAACTTAAATTCCTCCCACTCCTGCATTAATCTACTAATCTTACCCAGGCAATAAAATAAAATAAAATAAAGATAACATCCATACAAATTAAAAATCAGTAATCAGTAAGTCGAAATGTTAACACCTCTATTACACCAGGTCACAACACTGGGAGAGCGCTCTTTATGCCAAGGTAAACTTCAACACCTTCATCTGCTTATTAATGAAAAATCAACGTAAATTGCAAACACAGTGTATTACGGTACACGGTACCGTAGTACCTCGGATTATGAGTAAACTTTGAATATGAGTAAACTTTGAATATGAGCAAATCAGAATATGAGCATACAAATTTGAATTGTGTTACGAGTATTGCATCAGTCTGCGAGAAAATATTTTGTAATGTATTGGCATTTTTTGTGGACTACTATAGGGCAAAATCAGTCACAAGGTACCCATACACCACCCATGCAGTGTTCACGGTCTGATCATGTGATATTTACCAAATTTCCAAGCCATCTTAGAGAAAAGGCAAAAGCAGTTGCCTCTACGTAGGTTCCTTGTCAAAATTGAATGCAAGTGTAAAAAAAATGAAGACCAAGTGTCCATAAGGCATATTCACTTGGTGACAGTGAATATTGTCCAAGAGAGAGAACTGATATTTTTACACAAACTGCTCATGGAGGGAGATTCTGCTTTTAAGCAATAACCCTCTTTTCCTCCTCCTCCTCCTCTCATCTCAAAGGCAAAAATAGAGTTAATTCATCAATTACTTCTATTTTTCATAGTGAATTTCTTTCATTTCTAAGGTTAAGGGTTATACATTGTTCAAGAATTGCCATTGCGAAACTTTTAAAATTGAGTGTATACGTGTATTCATGGACTCGTAGAACACATCTAGTCAATTTGCCTTATTTTTCATGTGAAACATTATTTTAGAATATGAATATCTTAACTTGTGAGCTCGCTCCCAAAATGAATTTAACTCTGAAACTGAGATACTACTGTACAATAACGGTTGCATTCTTGGTAATGTTTCTTTCAGGGAATGGTATTAAAAGATAACGAAATGCTCAGCTATCACAGGAACTCCTGAATGATATGCCTGAAGTTATTTTTCAATGAAAATCTAGTGCTGAATCTACCATGAACTCAAAAAAAGTAAATGATCATTAAAATAAACTCAATTCAATAATTTCCTGGAATTCATTTGGGTTGTCTTCCCTCAATGAAGCCTTTCAAAGTAAAACTTTAAACTACTGTACAAGAATTTTCTCTCCCACCTTGTTCCCCTGGTGATTAGAAAAGATTAGTAATTAAATATTTGTAAAGTATTTTACAATATTGTGCAATATTTTTATTATGAATGTCTTCTCATGGCATAGTTAAAAGAATAGTCAATGATAATGTACAATACTCCTAAATGCTATTACTTTTTCTAACCTTGTTTAATTGCATTCTGTTTATGGACACATCTAAATAAATCATATTTGATAACAAATAGAAAAGATACAAAAAATCAAACCTCTGATATCTATAACCTGTAAAAAAAAAAAAAAAAAAAAAAAAAAAAAAAAAAAAAAAAAAAAAAAAAAAAAAAAAAAAAAAAAAAAAAGGTGAATAAACTTGAATACAGGTTATGATGACTATCTTTTCCTATGCCGTGGTGAACATCGAATTTCAGCATAATTCAGAAGACACATATAAAACCTCCTTGGCTAATGCAGTACAGTAAAGTCATTAATCTTGGAGATACAGAACACCTTATGACATGGATACATAAATAGGACAAAAAAAAAAAAAAAATTACAGTACGTATATAATACAATTCGTAACATCATGATTGATGCATCATATCATTGAAATGTCATAGCCCAAAGACCAACTGTACTGTACTAAGCTAACCTTAGTCCTTTTGAATCACAGTACAGTACAGTATAAAATTAAATATTTCCAAAGAATACTTGTCGGATGAACTCTTGGCACATGATACACGACATTGTCATAAATATCACTAATGTTACTTATTAACACAATAATGCTTTACCCAAGGCAAAGGACTATGCATCACCTCTCCTACTCTCAGTTAAATATCTTTATTCAATGTTTTATCAAAACAATGAAATATTTTCCCACCTGGCTATTTACAGTCCTTACCTTACACCAATTGCTTCTACCTGTTTAATGACAGATCCTTTAAATGATCTCTGTGCGAATCTAAAAGTGAGGATCGGTAATCTTTCAATCTTTTTAATAAAAATGGTAACTTGAAATGACGCAAATATTAACTCTATTTTTTCTTTTTCTTTTTCTCTTCTTCCCAAACGTCGTGTTTAATGATAAAGTAAATTTCTGCAAGACCAACCACCAGGGCTGATAAGGTAGCTAGGAGGGCTCGGACGCCATAATCTGGAGTTGCCATCCCTACGGCTATAAATACTCCAAAGAAAGTACCAACTATAGAGAGAAGGTACTGAGCTCCAGATACTATTTGTTTATTGACAGTTTTCATGTCCTCGGATATATCACCTAAATAAGCACCTCCCCTATTGAGATTGACAGATTCAACCATTTTATTGTACTCTCGATTCTCTTGTTCGGCTCGTAGTTTTTGAATGCGTGCTTCAAGCTCTGGATTTCTAGGAGGTGGTTCGTATTTTGGGAGAATAACTTCACTTTCTTCTAATAGTTCATGCACCCTCTCTGGTATTCCTCTCTCTCTCATCTTGAGATGACACCATTTGATTTCTTGGGTTGTAAGTTTTATCTCTCCGTAAGAATTACTGCTTGATGACAATTTGTCTTTGATACTATCTAAGGCTCCAAATGTAGTGCAAAGTTCTTGTAAGATTTGGACAAATCTCTTCGATGGAATGACGGTAATGTGATCCATGATTGAAATTTAATTCTACAAGCCCTTAATCTATTCTAAAATATTGGCACTTCTTTACAGGAAGAGTAATTACTCATATATAGATTGCTTTGCTATCACACTTATACTTCACCATTAGCCAAAAATGGTTGCTTTCATCTAAGGGTCACTGGACACAAAATGGCACATATATATTCGTACATGTGTTGAATACACGATAAAAACAATACAGTACACAAGTTCATCAGACAAAAATAAACCTCCCTCAGAGATGATAAATAAAAACTCTCACATAAAGCACATGAAATTAAATCAATATAAGGTTCGAACAGTCATAAGTGTTAAGCTCAATATTCTTGCAAAGCAAGTCCAAGAAAATTGTCTTTAAAACAAATTTGACACTGAAGTGCTCATGAAGAAACTATTCAGTCATGGTTTTAGGAAGTGAACTGCATGCTCAGTATGTCAAATCACTTTCCATAACCAGTATTTTTTTCTAGTTGCTCAAACTGTAACCTCATAGCCTTCTCCTTATCTTTATAAGTATCATCAAGCAATTTCAGTTTTTCATCCACGTCCCGCTGTACAGCTCCAAGCCGGGCGCTGCGGTCAGCTCTTTTCTTGGCTAGCAGCTCCTCCTACAAAAAATACCTTATGTGAAAAATTATATGAAAAAGGTCCCGTACGAATAAAAATACTATAAATTCTAAAAAGAATTTTTGTCTTTCCTCGCTATACAAACTTGAGTCATTTATAGGGGTCTACTCTTAATAGTTTTGCTACAACAAGAAAAAAAAAATTATTGGGATGTTGGTAACATTGTATGGTTATCAGCTGTCCACCCACAGCACCATGGTTCAATCTTATAATGGTCTAGACTCATAGGATGGATGAGGCAGACAATTTAAAATAAATGATTTAGGTTTGTATAGTTAGGAAAAATACAAATAGTTTTAATAATATGTAGTTTGTTCCCACGAGGATACAAACCCTCGCCATTTATAACGGGAGTCTTCCTTAGGTGGGAGGAAGACACTGCTGTTGGAAGGCTGTCTGCCTAGCCTTAATCCAGATACATTAAAAGATGATTTACCAGACAGACTCGTAAGTGAGGCAAGGTCCTGATATCAGCTTTAAGGTAATGCTTTAGTTACTGACTCAACACAGTTTAAATTCAGTTAGAACAAAAAAAGAATTGTATTGAAAAATTGTTCTAACTTACAAACTAAATGTCACAGAGAAATCTTACCTACATAAGGGCTTCTTCAATGTTGGTACTGTACTCACAAGTGAGAGATGTCAAGTAGGGGGAGAGGGAAAGAACTAATTCTTTACATTCACACTCTCATTTATGACAAAAATAAAAGTTAGTTCTTCTGTAAGGGCAAGTCCTAAACTATCTGTTGAGCAGCCACTAATGGGCCCAAAGAGAAAAGTGTCAAGTGATCTGTGGGTACAGTCCTTGAGGAAATGCGCTGTAAAGGTGGTCTGTCCCTTCCAAAGTCCAGTACTAAGGACTTGGGCTTCTGAGTGGTTTTTGCAAAACCCTAGGGTTGCAGCAACACCACATATATCATGAGCTCCAGGAGGGAGCCCAGGCAGTGCTTCTTCCAAGGATTTATATGCTTTGAGAATAACTTCGTGCAACAAAACAGATATACTGTATTGTTGTCTGTCCCTTTCTTTTCTTTGCAACTTGCACTCAGGAACAATTTAGGAATGCTAGGACGAAATACAGCAATTTTCTTAAGGGGCCCGGCTGGTATGCCATTATATGGGGGTATAGGAAGAAAAACCCCAAATACTGAGAAAATTCACGGTACTTCGTATGGCAATGGAGAATGCGTATACGAAATATTTGGTCAAAACACCTCTTACTTTCATAGTTACAGGGTAATTAGTAATAGTAACTCAATAAACTAAAAACACTGTTCCCTACAAGAAAATGCAGCATTTCCTCTGTTATCATAAATTTTGATAATTATTACATTTTAATGTAAAACAAATTGTGAGCAATGGCATCTGTATAGATTACAAGAGTCACAATTCGATGTATTACACGGTAAATTACATCCTTTGCCCTTCAGTCTAACCACAAACCTCCTAAAGAGTACATGTTTGAGTTTGACCTTTGACATTCACTCATTTTTACATCTGTTTTTCTCGTTTTTGGTAGGAATTTCAGCATTTCAAAGAGGAAAAAACAATTTCAACATCTCATTATCATAAGGAAGGAGAAAATTCGCTCTAATAAGAGTGCAGAAGTCGGTAATATCAGCGAAATTAGTGGAGTTAGTGAAGGAGATAGATGATGGAGCCACTGTCTCGCCTAAAGAAGGATATTGAGCAAAGGGATCCTCATTTATGATTAAATCATGATAAATAATTTTGTTTTGGTTCATTAATATCCAAAAAGGAACATGTTATTTTTATTACTAAAATAAATTTTTGAATATACTTACCCGATGATCATGTAGCTGTCAACTCTGTTGCCCGACAGAAATCTACGGTCGGGATACGCCAGCGATCGCTATACAGGTGGGGGTGTACACAACAGCGCCATCTGTGGTCAGGTACTCCAGTACTTCTTGTCAACAAGACCTCAATTTTCTCCTCGGTCCCCTGGTTCTCTATGGGGAGGAAGGGCGGGTCATTTAAATCATGATCATCGGGTAAGTATATTCAAAAATTTATTTTAGTAATAAAAATAACATTTTTCAATATTAAACTTACCCGATGATCATGTAGCTGATTCACACCCAGGGTGGTGGGTGGAGACCAGTATACATGTTAACAAAGAAGCTAAGTATCCCGTATTTCATTTTTATTAGTTATTCAAATAACAATAAAAAATAAATAAGTACCTGGTAAGGAAGTCGACTTGAACCATTACTCTGCCTTTAATAAGTACGTCTTCCTTACTGAGCGTAGCGGTCCTCTTAGGATGCTGAACGACTCTTAGGTGGCTAAAGTATAAAGGGCTGCAACCCATACTAAAGGACCTCATCACAACCTCTAACCTCGGCGCTTCTCAAGAAAGAATTGACCACCCGCCAAATCAACAAGGATGCGGAAGGCTTCTTAGCCGACCGTACAACCCATAAAAAGTATTCAAGAGAAAGGTTAAAAAGGTTATGGAATTATGGGAATGTAGTAGGTGAGCCCTCACCTACTACTGCACTCGTTGCTACGAATGGTCCCAGGGTGTAGCAGTTCTCGTAAAGAGACTGGACATCTTTGAGATAGAATGATGCGAACACTGACTTGCTTCTCCAATAGGTTGCATCCATAACACTCTGCAGAGAACGGTTCTGTTTGAAGGCCACTGAAGTAGCCACAGCTCTCACTTCATGTGTCCTTACCTTCAGCAAAGCAAGGTCTTCTTCCTTCAGATGAGAATGTGCTTCCCTAATCAGAAGCCTGATGTAGTAAGAAACTGAGTTCTTAGACATTGGAAGAGAAGGCTTCTTGATAGCACACCATAAGGCTTCTGATTGTCCTCGTAAAGGTTTTGACCTTTTTAGATAGTACCTAAGAGCTCTAACTGGGCAAAGTACTCTCTCCAGTTCGTTCCCCACCAAGTTGGACAGGCTTGGGATCTCGAACGACTTAGGCCAAGGACGTGAAGGAAGCTCGTTTTTAGCAAAAAAACCGAGCTGCAAGGAACATGTAGCCGTTTCAGATGTGAAAACTATGTTCCTGCTGAAGGCGTGGATCTCACTTACTCTTTTAGCTGTTGCCAAGCACACGAGGAAAAGTTTTTAATGTGAGGTCCTTAAAAGAGGCTGATTGGAGAGGTTCAAATCTTGATGACATAAGGAACCTTAGGACCACGTCTAGATTCCAGCCTGGAGCGGACAACCGACGTGACTTTGAGGTCTCAAAAGACCTAAGGAGGTCCTGTAGATCTTTGTTGGTGGAAAGATCCAAGCCTCTGTGGCGGAAAACCGCTGCCAACATACTTCTGTAACCCTTGATCGTAGGAGCTGAAAGGGATCTTACGTTCCTTAGATGTAACAGGAAGTCAGCAATCTGGGTTACAGTGGTACTGGTTGAGGAAACTGCATTGGCCTTGCACCAGCTTCGGAAGACTTCCCATTTAGACTGATAGACTCTGAGAGTGGATGTCCTCCTTGCTCTGGCTGCCTCCTTCGAAAAGTCTCTAGCTCTTGAGAGTCTTTCGATAGTCTGAAGGCAGTCAGACGAAGAGCGTGGAGGTTTGGGTATACCTTCTTTACGTGAGGTTGACGTAGAAGGTCCACTCCTAGAGGAAGAGTCCTGGGAATGTCGACCAGCCATTGCAGTACCTCTATCAACCATTCTCTCGCGGGCCAGAGGGGAGCAACCAACGTCAGCCGTGTCCCTTTGCGAGAGGCGAACTTCTGAAGTACCCTGTTGACAATCTTGAACGGCGGGAATGCATACAGGTCGAGATGGGACCAATCCAGCAGAAAAGCATCCACGTGAACTGCTGCTGGGTCTGGAATCGGAGAACAATACAACGGGAGCCTCTAGGTTATCGAGGTAGCGAACAGATCTATGGTTGGCTGACCTCACAGGGCCCAAAGTCTGCTGCAAACATTCTTGTGAAGGGTCCACTCTGTGGGGATGACCTGACCCTTCCGGCTGAGGCGATCTGCCATGACATTCATATCGCCCTGAATGAACCTCGTTACCAGCGTGAGCTTTCGATCTTTTGACCAGATGAGGAGGTCCCTTGCGATTTAGAACAACTTCCTCGAATGAGTCCCTCCCTGCTTGGAGAAGTAAGCCAAGGCTGTGGTGTTGTCGGAGTCCACCTCCACCACCTTGTTAAGCTGAAGGGACTTGAAGTTTATCAAGGCCAGATGAACCGCCAACAGCTCCTTGCAATTGATGTGAAGTGTCCTTTGCTCCTGATTCCATGTTCCCGAGCATTCCTGTCCGTCCAAAGTCGCACCCCAGCCCGTGTCTGATGCGTCCGAGAAGAGACGGCGGTCGGGTTTCTGAACAGCCAAAGGTAGACCTTCCTTGAGAAGAAAGCTGTTCTTTCACCACGTTAGAGTAGACCTCATCTCTTCGGAAACAGGAACTAAGACCGTCTCTAGCGTCATGTCCTTTATCCAGTGAGCAGCTAGATGATACTGAAGGGGGCGGAGGTGGAGTCTCCCTAACTCGATGAACAGGGCCAGCGATGAAAGTGTCCCTGTTAGACTCATCCACTACCTGACTGAGCATCGGTTCCTTCTCAGCATGCTCTGGATGCATTCTAGGGCTTGGTAGATCCTTGGGGCCGACGGAAAAGCTCGAAAAGCTCGACTCTGAAGCTCCATACCCAGGTAGACAATGGTCTGGGATGGGACGAGCTGGGACTCCTCTAAATTGACCAGGAGGCCCAGTTCCTTGGTCAGATCCATAGTCCATCTGAGATTCTCCAGACAGCGACGACTTGTGGGAGCTCTTAAAAGCCAGTCGTCTGACGGAGCCGGACACAAGATCATGGTACTGCTGCGCAGTCTGTGAACTGTCAACCATGGGGAAGCGAGGAAGTACAGCGACAACCCGAAACTGTCTAGACTGTCTGGGTAGTACAGACAACTCCTTATCGGGTTGCTGAGGTTGCCGCACTGCGTCACAACAAGTCACCTCTGCTGGTTGTTGAACGTCTTCCCAGTGACACACTGACTCCGTAAACAAAAATCCTCTAACAAGGACTAAGCTTGGACTGCATGTCTTGCAACAAAGCTCAAGGTCTATGGGAGCAGGTGTGGCAACAGACGGGGTTAGCGACTGAAGCGGAACCATTACCCTCCCTGGAAGCATGCTATGCTTAAATAAAAGTCCATAGGAGGCTAAGCAGCTTAAGGCTCCTCTCCAAATGACAGAGTCCTCAAGGGAATATCAGAAGGAGGGAGAATAGCACTTTCTCATCTACAGGAACCATATCCGAGAAAAGCTAAGTTCTCTCAGTGAGGGTTTCACTGGTGCAAAAGCAGCAGACCAGAAGGCAACGTTATGAAACTGCTTGACAGTCTTGTGAGTTGGCAACAACCAAAGATGTGTGATTGAGGAGCATGCGGTAAGGTATGCAGAGCATGCTGTACGGTATGCAGAGCATGCTGTGAGGTATGCAGAGCATGCTGTATGTAGAGCATGCTGTAAGGTATGCAGAGCATGTTGCATGGCATGCGGCTTATGCTGCATGGGATGAGGCTCATGCTGCATGGGATGAGGCTCATGCTGCATGGTATGAGGCTCATGCTGCATGGGATGAGGCTCATGCTGCATGGGATGAGGCTCATGCCGCATGGGTTGAGGAGGATGCCGCATAGCATGAGGCTCCTGCCTCATGGGTTGAGGAGGTTGCCGCATAGCATGAGGCTCCTGCCTCATGGGTTGAGGAGGATGCCGCATAGCATGAGGCTCCTGCCTCATGGGTTGAGGAGGATGCCGCATAGCATGAGGCTCCTGCTTCATGGGTTGAGGAGGATGCCGCATAGCATGAGGCTCCTGCCTCATGGGTTGAGGAGGTTGCCGCATAGCATGAGGCTCCTGCCTCATGGGTTGAGGAGGATGCCGCATAGCATGAGGCTCCTCATAGCATGAGGCTCCTGCCTCATGGGTTGAGGAGGATGCCGCATAGCATGAGGCTCCTGCCTCATGGGTTGAGGAGGATGCCGCATAGCATGAGGCTCCTGCCTCATGGGTTGAGGAGGATGCCGCATAGCATGAGGCTCCTCATAGCATGAGGCTCCTGCCTCAAGGTTGAGGAGGATGCCGCATAGCATGAGGCTCCTGCCTCATGGGTTGAGGAGGTTGCCGCATAGCATGAGGCTCCTGCCTCATGGGTTGAGGAGGATGCCGCATAGCATGAGGCTCCTGCCTCATGGGTTGAGGAGGTTGCCGCATAGTGCTGGAACCCGGCAACTCCCGATGCGGCAGCTCACGCATGAAAGCAGGAGGCGCAGCAAGAACATGCGTCTGGCAGGGTGGACTGCGCATCGGAGGTGGAGCTCTCACAGGTGGAGGGTGGGAGCAGGCAGCCGCAGTATCTGCTGAGCGCACAACCTCGGCGGGTTGTAGGTTAACAGGCTGCATTGTCAACCTTCCAGCATGATACTCCTGTATGAAGGAGCAAGCTGAGACTGTATAGTCTGCAGCATGGACCACTAGGGTCTATGAAAGACAACAACAAACGGAGTACTGTCCATTGAGACTGAGGGTCTAAAACAGCTGGTGCAGCAACAGACGGAGTTACTGCCTGTTGCGGTACCACCTTGCCTCTCTGGGAGGTGTGCAGTTGTCGTACTGCAGCAAGTCCGAACTGACCCAGTGGCTACACCTAGGCCGTTGGACTTGCGCGGAAGGGACCGACTTGCACTTAAAAGCTGCAAGATTTGGTCCATGGTTTCTGCGAGAAACCTCTTCCGCAAACGAGGAATAAATGGGCTCTCTCGTCTTTGTGTGGGTGGGGTGATCACGTCGGCTACGTGAGTGGATACACCCGAAACCACGGAGGGAAACGTCTGTTCGTCGATCAAGGCCTGATGAACCCATAAGTCCTTCGACATTACTTCTCCCCTGGGCTTGGGAGCTTGTAAGAGGTCCCAGACTAGGCGAACAACTGGCACGAACAGACGAACCCTCGAACGCAACACTGTAACACTTTGCGCTTATCACTTTATCACTTTTGATTTTCTGTTTGCACTTATTTCACTGAACTCGAAACTTTAAGTGGTTTGTACCTGAAACACGCAATCCTATCCTTCATTAAAAGGTAGTAATTGCGAAAACAGAATTACAATGTAACAGAAAAACAAAATGAAAGATAAAGAATTCAGTGGCTGGAAAAGAGACTAAACACTAGATCAAATAAACTACGTTTAAAATCTCTCACCGCATAAAGCCTGGGAACAAGAATAAAACTCTAGAAACGTTTTACCTTCTTCCCCTAAAGAGACTAGGGAGAAGAGCAAAAACGATAACAACGTTACCCGCTTGAACGAAACGTTTATCCTCCTCTCTCTCCCTCCGTCTCTATCTCTCTCTCTCTCTCTCTTGACTTAGAACCTGAGAGATGAGCCCAATTATATATATCGTTAAAACATATTATTGTTAAAGGAAAAAAACTGAAAGATTTCCCAAATAAAAAGTTCCTTTATTAGAATTAAAACCATTTAAGCTAAGAAAGAATGAACAAAACGCTAGAATCGGTTTACTCTTACTGCAACGTGAAACCGTGAATACTCTCTCTCTATCGTAACGATAGAGCGCAAGTTGAACGTTCTGAACGTCAACAACTGCGGAGACAAAACAAAACGTTAGTTCAACTTTGAAAACAGTACGAGACTATCAAAGAAATTCTTTCAAAATCATTAAAATTAAAATAGCATAAAATCTTAACAGGCAAAAACGATATGACGGGCTCAATGTTAATTAACTTCGGTTCCAAGAAAAGACCGCCTACTATTAGGAAAGGTCGCAAATAAACAAACCTAAAAATTAATTTTTATAAGTTTATAATAAAAGGAAGTTAATCGAAGAGGCCTATAAAAGGCGGAGAGATATAAAATAAATCTATAACTTTGTTAAGCAAAATTAAGAAAGAGAGTCTATACTCTCTTCGACACCAACACTTCCGTCTAAGGGAAGGGTCGGCCATTTAAAAGTGAAAGAGAGTTCATACTCTCTTCGTCACCAAAATTAAATCAAATTAATTCCAAAAACTTGCTAAGCTAATGATAAAGCTTCCTGAATAGCGAAGGCTAAACTCTAGAGCAAATACATCACCAAATCGTGAACAATAACTCCAGAATCAACAGCGTATCCAAGTAGGTCTAGCCGGTGGCACGACAGAGGAAAAATTGAGGTCTTGTTGACAAGAAGTACTGGAGTACCTGACCACAGATGGCGCTGTTGTGTACACCCCCACCTGTATAGCGATCGCTGGCGTATCCCGACCGTAGATTTCTGTCGGGCAACAGAGTTGACAGCTACATGATCATCGGGTAAGTTTAATATTGAAAAATGAAATTTATAATAATCATGATGTATTAACATTATCTTTGTAAAAATACAAAGAAAAACTTTGAACGCCCGTATCTCAAAACTACTTATTGACCTTCAAATTTATCTTTTCCCTTAGTTTTAAAAATATAGCATTGAAATTTGGTATATAACTTAGAAAAACATTATAAAACAATAAAATAGTCCTTTTTCCAATTTTTGTTTCATACTTTTTTTCTTATTTTTATTCTCCAGAAATATAGTGTTTATCTTTTTATCATAATGAAAAAATTCATATCTAGCAAAAAACTGACTTATAGAAATAAAAAACTTAATTCTATTTGAGGTCTATATCATGCTTATACGTGGTATTGATCCCAAGTCTTAATATTAAGTATTAAGGGAGGAGATAGAATTTGAAAAACACTAATTTTCAAGATAAATTGCCCTTGTGTCGCAAAATAGAAGGCCAGAGGCAAAAAACCTATGCAGTTTAGGGATGTCCTAAGTAACCTTATTAAGTGGTATGAATGTTAAAGTTTTGTTCCTAAAAACTGCATTAGCCAGCTGGCTCCCCTTAGATAATGTCAAATTGACCTTACAGGATACAGTAACAAACTGTCCAGATCATCAGTTACCTTCTTGATAGTTGAGATGCTAAAAGAAAGTTATCCATAACAGATGGGTTCCGGGTTTCTGCCACAAACTCAGGAACAAAAGTAAAAGACAAATCTTTCCATCCCCTTGATATCAGGTAATTTTAGTCATGTAGCTTGCTAATTCTTTTAGAGGAAACTGAGGCTAAATGTTACAAATTTGAAAGTACTGTAATTTGTAATTCTAACTAAACACATCTGAACTATAGATATATTTACAGCATAGCTGGAACCTAGCCATAAACTTTAACATGAGGTATGAACGACCCTCGGATAGTTAGGGGGGGGGGGGGTAAATCAGCCACACCGCTTACTCACTCACCTAGTGTATTACGTCACCTTTGATTGTTGGCAGGGCTTCTAGGGGGATAGATGATGGCAGGACAAGTATGAGTAATGAGCTCAGGTTTGTATGGTTAGAAAAAATACAAATTACTTCCAAATTTGTCATTTGTTCCTACACGAATACAAATAATTTGCTCTTTACTAAGGAGACTCACCCTTAGGCGAGTGGAAGTTATTAACCCTTCAGTAGGAGGGAGAGGATCAGCCTCAAGCTATGATTTGTCACCATCAGATATACATGCTCACTTAATTTACAATAACCTTTGTGTCCATGTTTATTTGATTTACTGCTGATTACAGAACAGTAAAAGCCAAAAGTTGGTAAATTTTCTATTGTATTTCACTCTAATCAAGCAAAATATTTTTTTTCCATTCATTGTGAAGTGATTATAGAATAATTTTTCAGAAATTTGTATTGTCCTCTTCTCCAAATAATGTTAAAACTGTAATTTTGTGTAAAAAAAATATGACAAATTCAGAGGGAATTTGTATTTTTCCTAATAGTACAAACATTAGCTATTTAAGGGTATTACTTTTGGCAAAGCTGAAAGGATGAGCCATTAAAATTTAGCGAGGGTTAACTACCCCTCCCGCTAGTTAGCTGGGGGGCTTGCTACCCCCCTACTCACACATCTGTGGTTGAGCTCACTTTGCTTTGAGGTAGGACTTTAAGGGAGACAGGGTTGGCAGGCAAGTATGTATAAATAGCTCAGGTTTGTATCGTTAGGAAAACACAAATTACCTCCGAATTTGTTATTTGTTCCGTAACTGGAATACAAACCAACATTATTTATAGGGGTGACCCACCCATTAGGAGGGTGGATGTCCCTGGCAATCTGGCTTTTTGGCCTTACCCGGTGTACTCCCTATTGTCCAGAGATTAGTGCGACACTAACGAGACCCTAACACCTCGCTAAACTTGCTAAGCATGGTCTGCGGCCTATGCAAGCTGTGTGTGATGAGAAACTAGCAATGTGACTGTCAAAGTAAAGAGTATTCTGAGACTTGCAAGGAATAACCGAGGAGACCGAGACATTCCCAAAACCACTTCAACAGGGTATGGGGACGCAACAGTATTCGGATAATACTAGGATATACAAGGGAGCAATGGTTACCTGCAGAGGTTTGATGTCAGCTTGTGCAGAGGACCCAGGATGCTGATTTCCCCACGAGAGGGGAGGATGAAGAAAGGAAAAGAGCCAGACTTTCCCTTTCATTTACACAGACTAAAACCTGGGTAACCAATGGCCTCAACCTTCTGCTACTTGCCCAAAAAGAAGCTTGAGGTACTAAACCAGCTTTTTTGCATCTACCACAAGACCGATAGAAAACGTATCAAGGTTCCTGTGTGTCAAGCCTTGCAGGAAGTGGGGGGTGAACGTAGTTTGCCGTTTGTACACGCCCACTTGCAATACCTGCGTCACAGAGTAGTTCTTCTTGAAGGCCAGAGATGTAGTTATGCTCCTAACATCCTGGGCTCTGGGACGACATGCTGGAGGAGGATCGGGGTTCAGAGCAAGGTCAATGACCCTGTGAATCCATGCGGATATTGTGTTTTACGTGAGCCTCCTCTTGTTTCTTCCTGTGCTGACCATCAGTGAGGGCACTCTGGGCCGAACTGCTGCGGATCTCTTAAGGTAGCGCCTCAAACATCTTACTGGACATAGTAGCAGATGATTGGGTCGACAGTTACAGAGCGGAGACTCGTTATCCGGAAGGAGTCGAATTTAGGATCCGAAACCCTGGATTCTGAGTCTTGGCAACAAGCTCAGGGACAAAGCTGAAGGTTACCTCTACACATCCTCTTGAATGGGCGATGTCAAATGAAACACCATGAAGTTCGCTAACTTGTTTGACTGAGACCAAGGTGAGTAGGAACACCGTCTTCCAGGTTAAAAGGCAAACTGTTGCCTGTCACAATGGTTCGTACAGGGATCCTTCTTGGGACCAAAAAAACTTGAACCACGTGCCATGGGGGAGGTCTCACACTTCTGACTGAGGACATGTAAGTTCATAACTTCGTATGAGGATGGAAGTTCTAAAGATGAGGAAATACCCATTCCTTTCACTTTAAAGGCTAGACTCAAGGTTGAGCGATAGCCTTTCACCGCTGAAACAAAAAGATAATTTCGTCCTTCAATATACGAAAAATTCCGCTATTGCTGAAATAGTGGTATTGAATGGATTGAGACCCCTTCCGTGGCACCAACCACAGAAGACGTTCCACTTCGCCTGGTAGAATGAAGCTGATGATTTTCGCAGGTATACAGACATTCTCTTCACGACTTGTTGAGAAAAACCTCTCTGAGAGAGGAGATGCTGGATAGTCTCCAGGCGTGAAGGCGTAGCAAAGCTACTGCCTTGTGGAAATGTTGACATGTGGTTGTTTAAGTAGACTGTGTCGTGGAGGAAGTCCTCTTAAGGGCTCCATCAGGAGCAGCAGAAGGTCTGGGAACCATTCCGCATGATGCCATAGCAGAGCTATGAGGGTTATTGAAAGATTAACCGATGTTCTGGTCTTGATGAGTACTCTTCTCCTCAGACAAAACAGTGGGAATGCGTATGTGTCGATGTTGTCCCACCATTGTTGGAATGCATCTAGCCAGAGCACTGGGATCTGGGACTGGGGAGCACTCCAAAGGGAGCCTGAAGTTCAGGGCCTTTGCGAACAGGTCTACAGTTGGGGAACCCCACAAAGTCTGGACTTTGTTGGTTACTAGATGATCCAAATACCATTCGGAATCTACTATCTGTGATGCTCTGCTCAGATTGTCAGCGAGCATATTCCTCTTGCCTGGAATGAAGCAAGCTGATATTGAGACCGAGTGGACTTCTGCCCTTCTCTACTGCTAGATGTGATAGGGGCTGCGAAAAATTACCTCCTTGCTCCTTGATGTAAGCCCCTACTGTGGTGTTGTCGCTCATCACCACCACTGAGTGAACCGCCAGGAACTGTTGGAACTCTTGAAGGGCCAGAAAAAAACAGCCTTCATCTCTAATAGAATTATGTGAAGGTACTATTCGGACTCTAACCTAAGGCCGGAGGTCGTGTGGTGCACCACGTGGGACCCCCTCCTTTTGATGCATTCAAGGGACAGCATCAAATCAGGAGGGACGAGAAGATCGATATCCTTCAGCAGATTCTCATCTGCCAGCCACCATTCGAGATCTGTCTTTTCCTCTGATCCCATGGGAGTCAGTGTCTGGGGAATCGAAGGCCTGATTCCAATTGGACTTCAGAAGCCACTGGAGAGATCGAATACTTAGGTGACCGAAGGGAACTAGATGGGCCAGGGATAATAGATGTCTGAGGAGACATAGCCCCTTCTGGGCTGGGAGTTCTTCTCGTAGCCTTTGTGTTGTTTGGTGTCTAATACCATGCCCAGGTATACGTCTTTGAGTGGGAAGCAGGGAAGACTTTTCGAGATTACCATGATCCCTAGATCTTGGCAAAGTCTCATAAGTTTGTCCCGGTGCTGAAGAAGGGTTGCCACTGAGTCTGCTAAGCTTAGTCTGTCATCCAGGTAACGGAGGAAACAGATGCCGAACCTGTGAGCTCAAGATGACACCAGGGCAAACACACTTGTGAAGAACTGAGGTGCTTAGGAAAGGATGAAACATGGCACTTTGAACTGGTAGGTCTTGTTGTCGATTTTGAATCTCAGATACTTCCTTGAAGATGGATGGATTGGGATCTGGAAGTGCACGTCCTTTAGAACCAGTGTAAATATTAAGTCCTGTGGTCTTATCGCTAGACTGACTGTGTCTGCTGTCTCCATACTGAACGAAGTCTGTTCAACAAACTTGTTTAGAGCCGAGAGATCAGTGACTGGTCTCCAGCCTCCAGATGCCTTTTTTACAAGAAAGAGTGGACTGAGGAAGCCTGGGAACCGTCGAGGACATCCTGAAGAGAGCTCTTCTCCAACATGGTCTGGACTTTGGCCCGAAGGGCCTGCCCCTTTGCTGATCCCATCGCAAAGGAGCTCGAAAGCCCTGGATTCTTGGTCAGTGGAGGGAGAGATGAAATGAACGGGACGTGATATCTTGAATGAATCATGGAGATCGTCCAAGGTTCAGCCCCGAGCTGCATCCACCTGGTCCAGCAGCTTTGTAGGCATCCCCCTACTGGTGGAAAAGCAGGGAGATTACCTCTCCTAGCGCTTGCGGTTTTTACCACCACCTCTCTGATGCTTTCCTCCATGATTGGACTTGTTGCCTTTCCCATCCTTGACAGTAAAGTGCTTCTAAGACATCTTTGTTTTTGAAACAGCTACCGTTTTAATAGATGATGGTTTCGTAAGGCTGGTCTTTGGAGGGGCTGGAGGTCTGTAGGGCCGAGCTGTTAGGGCCCTAAGAATGACGGAATCCGCGTTGGATTTCCTCCACCTCTCCGCAGCCTGCTCGACATCCCTTGAAGAGGAAGAACCCCTCCATGGAGGAGTTTCGGAGCCTAGCGATCTCAGCGTTAGGGGCCTGCTGGTGAAATCTCTCGGCCACAAGCCCTAGGGTCAGGGGGGAAGGTCGAGGCCAACCCCTACAGACGCAGATGTGTGCTTCTGCTGTGTCCCATGAATTAGTGCCTCCAAAAGTTGTTCCTTAGCTGGGTAACACGAAAGCCCCAAGAAAAGCAAGAGTCAACATACAAAAGAGATTTCCCTGTGGTCACTAGGGGAAGCAGCCAGGCTATTGCTCGTTTGTCCTCTGAAGAACACAGAACAAGCAAAGGTCAAAGGGAAGGAATACGGCGCTGGAGAAATAAGTCGGGAATTGTTCGCCGTTGGGGGAAACCCCAAAGGAAACGAATCCATTTCAGACTTATTTTTCTGTCTCCTACCAACCTGCTCACCCGAGAATACTTTTGTTTGCAGTAAGTTTCATTATTAGTGGTGGACCAATATACAAGATGAGTGTATGAGTGGGGTGATTAGTCTACCCCTGATAACTAGCAGAAGGTTGTTGAACTTGTGTAAAAAGTTTATGGCTAGTTTCCAGCTATGCCGGAGCAATACTGTATATCCAAAGTAAAGAGTGAATGGTTTGTATTTGTGTAGGAAGAAACGTGCATCATAGGAAGGGGCTTACGCTTCTTATATTCCACGGAAGAAGATGAGGAGGGGGATCTAACCCTCTAGGCTCACTTCTTATGAGGGGCATGATAATTTTCCCACTAGGAGGACAGCCACTCTAAACAAAAATCAAAATGGGGATTCAAAAGAACACTGCCTCATATGGCAGTTCAGGAAAAGGGGATGCGAATCAACCTCAACCCGTTTCATGAAAGTACCACAAGGGTGGCCTTCATGGTTGCTGCAAGTCTGCATAAAACTAGTAACATTGCTTATATTGCAAAACACAAGGTAAAACACAGTAAAGAAGTATTAAAAGAACACTGAAAGGGTAATCAAGGATGTTAGTTGTTGATGACCATAGAGTAAAGAAGAAGGTAACCATCTCTTGAGCAATGAAGAGAAGTGGCTTACCTCATAGTTGCTAACAATACTGCCCAGCTTTAAATGTTGCAAAGTAATCTATCATATACAGTAGTTACCAGTGGGCTTCTTTTCTCTTTCTGGTCATAGTTAGCTGACTTAGAGTAAAACTATAAAAATGACTCAGAAGTTTGTATCCGCATGATTTCAACAAATGAAAAAAACAAATATCCCTCAACATATAACCACAATAAAAATTTGAATCTCATTTACATAATGTTGGCAAAAGCCTCATTGTATATAACACAAGAAGGTGGGTAATCAAAGTCTGATATTTACGGTCAAAGTTGACAAACTGGAATAAATGAATGTATGGAATTTTGGCCTACTGGCCTAACACAAATACAAGGAGGTCATTCAGTGCCATCAAGACAAATGCATTGATGATTTAATTAAGAGGAATTACAATCACTGAAAAATCAGAGGCCAGCATTTACCCATGCATACGAATATGTGAATCATTCACATCCATATGTATATCTTAAAATAAATTGCAAAGGAGTTAAATTTCTTTACTGATGAGAGCTAGTTATGTAAGACTAGGATGTTGAATAGATAAGAGAGAGAGGGATAAAAAGTATTTGATAAAAAAGTTGAATGTGGAAAAGTTTTCTCTTATTTGATAATGCTCATTGCCTTTAAAATCAATTCAACCTAGTCAAAAGTAAACAATCATACTACATTATTCACAAGAACTATTTATATTCTCCCCTTATTATTACTGAATATATAAACAAAACCACTTAAGAATTGATACTTACAGTATTGAACTGTTTGTCTGTAGCAAGAGTATCCTCACACATATGCAGAGCCACCTGGATATCAGCAATGGTTCTTGGCAAGTTGTCATCCGACGACCCAACAATTTTTTCAATCTAAAAAAATTACACAACTTATACAAAAAATAATTGTAATGCTAATAAAAAACTCAAGAATCTAACACAGCAAAGTGCATATAGAGCACTTCAAGTGAAAATGCCGTTCAAAATGGTAGGCTGGAGAACTAGAATCATCAGAGAGGGGAAAACACTGGTGAAGGAAAATGGTGAAAAATAATATCTATCAATTATGAGATGAAAAACTTGTTTCCCAAACAATTTTCATATTTTACAATGTAAAGATTGCTACTATAACAAAGCTGTGCCTAATTCCTGTACTATTTGACAAACTGGTTGGATAAAAAAATAAGGTTTTCTCTTGGGCAACTCAGTGCCCACTGTTTTCAAATTAGGGTATGTTTAGTTATAAATCTTGTAACAAGAGAGTGGGTTGCTGGTATAATGAAAGAGAATCCTTAATGTGGGGAAAATTTCAGTTCACTATTTTTGGTCACCATACATACTACACAACTGGAAATAAACTAAACCTATGAAATATAGATTATATTTACTTATTACAAAGCATTTTCATGAGTTCAGTGAGTCCCATTTTGAGGCTGACATATACTTGCCAGAAAGGATTTGTTTGAAATCAGAACAGAAAATTAAAGGAAAATCACAAATTTTGAAAGTAATTTGCATTTTTCCTTTAGCAAAGCTGGAAAAGGTTGTTTAAACTTTTAACAAGATATTAGCAGCAGCTGGCATGCGGAAGGTAGGCAGGGGTGGGGTAACCTTCACTGTGACCTTAACCTATTAAAGATCTCAGGTTTGTAAGGTTAGGAAAAATAAAAATTACTTTAAAATTTGTGATTTGTTCCTACACATAATACAAACATTTGACCTTTAATAGGAGACGCATCCTTAGGGGCAAGGATTTCCCTAAAAACCAATCAGCCTGGTTTGGAATAGAGCAAAAGTGATGACTCCTGTCAACCTCATAACCTGTGCATGAAGATGTCGCAAGTGTTAAGATAGGTCCTTATCAAGAGACTGGTAGGCGATTGTGGAAGAACCTATATTCATAAGGATACTGCATCTGAATGTATGATAATTATGAGGAGTAAGTTGCATATATTTCACCCATCCTTCCCCTCGTTTGTGAGGATGGAGAGTTACTTCAATACAGTACAGTCATACAGAACTAGTAGCATTTTACCTCGCATATTACGGAACAACTGCTTTACCCCAAAAGGGAAAAAGGGAAGAGAACAGGCAGACTGTCTACCTCTTCTTCTAGACTTATGTCGCAGCAATTGATTTTGAAAGAAATGCTACTTGTCCCATAAGGGAGCTTGGTTTGCAATAAGACTTATTGAGTAGAAACTGCAGGACCACGGATAAGGTTATCCAGGAACCTGTGGATAAATACTGTAGGCAGAGGGCAGCGAAAGCTGTCTGTCATGCCAGATCCTACCTTCATGACTAGTGCTACTGACAGGTTCTTACTGGAGGTTAGGGTAGATCTGATATCTCTGACTTCATGCTCTCGAAATGAGATAGTACTTCAAGAATCTCACCGGATCAGTATAGCTGGATGTACAATAGTCAGACAACACAATGTTATCAGATACTGTATCTTCACCTATACCCTTTCTACGTAGAAAATCTTTGGTGCTCTGCAAGGGGACTTGAGATCTATGAGTGTCACCAATTCCTTACAAGAAATAGAGAGCGATTCTGACCTGCTGGCATGAGATTTAGTCGAGTCAGGCTACAAGCTTGCTCTTGGAGACAAACTCTGGAATGGAATAAGATGGCCTTCCTCCTCTGGAAATGACTTGTGACATACAAACTGACATGCGATACGCTCATCGTAATGCCAAGGCTGAGGCTCGTGAGTAGTCTAAGAGGTCAAAACCTATCTGATGCCCAGTTAAGAGTACATATAAGAGGGTCCACTTTAGAGACCTGAGGGATTGAGCCACATCCTAAGGGGCTTAAGTTTCTAGAGAGGGAAAACAATTCAAAGGTACACCTCAACACAGGCTGATCCTCCAAAAGGGTATAGGTCTGAATTCTTCACTTTGAGGTCTTGCCACTCAGACAGAATGACTAGGGTATCTAAAGGAACTGGTGTATTGGAAGGTGACACGAATGCTGCTGATTTTCTGAAAATAAAGCAGCTTGCTAAAAGATGTTTTAGAACTGGAGTTCTGGACCAACAGGGAGGCAAACGGGTCCTCGATGGCTGTATCCAAAATGCATAAAATCTTTTCACCACTCACAAAAGTGAGAAGTTACTAATCCTGATCCTGTAATTGAGCATTTCTGCTTACAAAACCCCACTAGTTGGAATGGAACTAGCATGAAACTATCCTGTTATTGGTTGCCCAGGTGCGTACCTGATTGCCCAATCGCCAAATCTGCAAAACAGAACCCCTTTGCTTGTAGAAGTAAGTCATGAAGGTGGAGTTGTTAATCAATGCTACAGGGTGAATATTAAAACCTATTGGAAGGATAGCAAAGTGTTGCTTGGACTTGCAACAGGTTGAAAAGTAGGTGTTTTACTTCCGTGAACCACTTCCCTCTTAAAGTGTTTATGTAATTCAAGTGTATCCCAACCCCCTTGGATTCATTTGAGAATGGGAGGCTCCCTAAATGTGGGGTTCAAGTGAAACTCCCCTAGAAGAAGAAAAGTCCTTAGCCACCTGATCTTCCCACGTTTCCTGTTTCATTGAAACCAGACAGGAAATTTCTGGCTGCTTGCTCATGATGCTTCCTACAATCCTGGAACTATCACTGGTTTAGGAGCTCGTGTAAAACTAGTTCCCCTATGATGAAGGACATTTCAGCAAATGATACAGTCCAGTTGTCAGTTCATGGTCATGTGGGAACAACAGCGCTACTTCCCTCCATCTGCTAAAAATGTGTTATCAGGAAAATCTGATCCTCTATTTCTGCCTGGCTATGCGGCTGGATTATCAGATGGTGGCAAAAGGTCAACAGTCTCGGTCGTGGAGCATTGTCTCCTGGAGGGAGACAGGACAAGTCAGTTGTTGAGAAAACCCTGAAAAGTGGTTCTCAATCAAGCAGTTACCAGAAGATAAGCATGAACAGCCAAGGCTTAAGAAAGACTGAAGTTCTGGCTTCAAACTGAAAACCAAAGCCTAGAGGATGAGAAGGAAATAATTCTGATGAGCTGAAGGATGAGTACCTAGATGTATGTATCCTTCAGGTTCACTGAGCACAAGAAGTCTTCTTCCAGATGGCCGACCGTATGGTACTTGGCGTTTTCCGGATGGCAGGCCACATAGTACTTGCTGTCTTCCTTTTTAACAAGAAGAACATGGGTCATTGATCCAAAGTAGATTTTTCCTCCGAAAGACTTGAGTGTAAAGACCTGGAGAATCGTTTAGAAGACTCTGAGTATACCCTCTCCATTGTGTTTCTTTGGGATTTAAAGGACCATTAATAGGGTGGTTGCCATGTTAGAAAGGTCCTTGTCTTCTACCTGTTAGGAAATTTGTGCTCTGGGTCAAGGGGAAGTATGTAACTGCACCCAATAAAAGGTCTAACAAGAAGCTGCTTGGGATACAAAAAGAGGAGGTCATTGTTCCTGAGTTTTATATTGGATCTTTGTTGTCAGTGTTACAATTACTGAAGTGATGGACATTGATGATGGAGTCACTGAAGCTAACATCTTGACCCATAGTGGTCACGTTCTGTCTCATACGAGACCTAATGCTAGTAACAGTGCTCTGGTACCTAGTACCAAAAACCCTTTACTGGGGCTTTAGTTTTGCTACGTACTCCTCCACAATACCATACATAGGGATTGATTGATGTTTATGAGATTTGGCCCAGTCGGTCATCTTGTACTTGGGCGACTTCTTTCTGCTTGGGTAGTACATTCCTTAATTAGAAAAGTATTGGCACGCACTACTACTCACTCTCCCAGAAAGAGGGAGAGAGGGAGAGAGGGAGAGAGAGAAAGAGAGAAATTGAATGTTTAGGAAGGGGAAAGAAGATGGATGCCCTTTATTCCTACCAGTAGTGAGTGTGCTCTTTCTTATGTTGTATCTCAGTGCTTATACATATGTTGAGATTGGATTTGAGAAGTAACCTGTTCCAACTCCAATATGCGATCAAGTTGCAAGATCTTGCCGTCTGTGGAAATTCGGTTATGGATTGGTCTCTGAGTGTGGGAAGCTAGTTCGAAGAGCAGTATCGACCTGTCGGGAGATCTAGAATGAAGCGTTTCGGGAATTTCCCAACTCATGAGAGGGACGAGAGCAACTGACTATGTTCTGAACTGTATTGCTCGTGCTCATTGATCACCGGAAGGAGTGTGAGCTCCTTTACCTATTACCGAAAACCATTCCTGTGACTCGAAGGTAACAACTAACTGATGAACGAGCGTAATTTCTGATGGTGTGTTTAAGACAGTTGCAGGATTCACAATCGCGGCTACTAACTGTATGGTTCCCAATTGTGGCTACTGATATGGTCACTGATTATGTAGGAAACAAAGAGTGGCAAAATTCGTGGAAACAACATTGTGGCCAATTCCATGGAAAACACTGATTGTGGAGAACTACTTCTTCTTCTTTGTCTGCATCTTTTCCCACTTTTATGTGGGGTCGATGTTTCTGGCCAGTGTTCTCCATCTACCTCTGTCCCACACTTCATCATCGGTTAATCTCACAATCTCCACTGGCCATATTGGTTTTGACTAATTTTTCATGGCCGGATGCCTTTCCTTTGAGTGCATATATAGGTGGCTGGCTATCCCTAGCCACCCCCTACACAGTGTCTCGACGTTGTCACCTCTCACCAAAAGTTTAATTGGCTACCTTCCAGCTTTTCTAAAAGAATATCCATAATAAATAACTCCAGGTTTGTATTATTTAGGGAAAAATAAACATTATTTTTGTCGTCACGAAAACTTTCCGATTGTGGAGAATTACCGTGAGGAAATTTGTCTTGCTAGGAGGGATCACAATCGGAACGTTTTCGTGACGACAAAACATGACAAATTCGTAAATAATTTGTATTTTTCCCTAACTAACACAAATCTGGAGTAATTTATTATGGATATTCTTTTGGCAAAGCTGGAAGGCAGCCAATTAAACTTTTGGTGAGAGGTGACAACCCCACCGAGACACTGGGTAGGGGGTGGCTAGGGATAACCAGCCACCTATATATACACTCACAGATCAGTGATCTAGTTACTTTTTCTTTTAGGCTAATAGAGCGCAGTTGTTTCCTCTTTCTCTCCTCCTCAAGGTTTAGCCAATAGACATTGATGCTTTACGCTCGTCTTTCTCTATTTAGGTGTGACTGTACTTCTTCATTGACGTTCCAATGCGGATCTGCCCTGGTCATGATGGTCGCCCTTGCGGACCTTCATGTCGTTGGCTGAGACCAACACACACTTAGTGTGCCCAACCTGTGGGGCGTTGTTGCAAACAGGGCATGCCCTGTGACGAGTGTAAGGAGTGTGGTGTCGCACATGAAAAGAACTGTACAATCTTTTTTTTTCATATTATCTTTACTGTCAATTGCCTTAAAGGTATTCATATGCTTATAGAAAAAGAACTAATAACAGTGTAATGGTGATGAGCTGGTAGGGCTGTGAGGCGACCTTGCAAAGACAGCGATTACTTATGACACAGCAATTACTTACAAGTGATTTTGTATGAACTTAGCTGATTTAACTATACTGCAGTAATAGTACTGTAAATAAGAGCATCAGCGAGTGTTGTTAGATAGGAGTAATAGTTTATTGTCATTGCTTATATATAGGGTGGCGTGGTGACGATTTACTCGTTATGATTCATCTTCCTTTGTTAGGTAATACAAACTACATTACAATGATGTAAACCACGGGAAAACCATGTACTGTACAGTTTATTTAGGATATAAGTCGACCACACGTAGGCAGTGGTCATTGTTTTGGAGGTTATAACTTGACTCGCCATAGGGCACCAATAATAAGTAGTTTTTTCCTCTTCATGGGTATCACTGTTACCCAACCCCTGCAAAGACAGAGGGTTGACTGTACTGGGAAAGCTGGAATGTAACAGTTGCCAGAGGTTTTGTGACCCAAAAGTTATTGAAGAACAGGTGCAGGGGGTCCATTATTTACTATCATTAAAAGCGAAGAGATTAACCAGCCCAATGAGACCAGCTTGACTCTTTCAGGCCAAACAAGGTGTCAAATCATATAAAGTCCGAGAAGCGCTGTGAATACATGAACATATTCAATTACGTAACTTTTCGTAAGCGATTCTAGTGGATACGTTCCGTCCATACCATCCCTCCATTGTGTATGGGGGAGATTGGATTGGGGAGAGTGTCTCATAATTGGGGCATCGGAATGTTGACAGGTGTTGATCTCCATCACTTGAGGAGTATCAAGGGGCCCACGGCATAGAAGTCAACGCCATAACTCTCCATGGGGTCCTAGTCCTATCTCTTGCTGAATGACTATAAGAGGTTCTCATTGATAAATGTTCTCAAGTGGGGCGATCATGAGAGAACCAATCACAAGCAGCCCTAGTGTGAGATGGTCTAACACTGGAGGAACAAATGCTTGAGAAATCTGCATGTAGGGTTCTGGATTGAGGAGACCTAGGGAATAGAGATCAAACATGTAGGGATATGGCACATGGGGACTCGGTGTATATGGTTCTGGTCTGTGAAAACTCCATGTGATAAGATCAAGTGTGTGGGGATCCTGAGGACAGTTTTCTGGCTTTTGGAGATTCAGCACGTGAAGATCTGGTGAGTAGGGGTTCAGCGTGTGAAGAACTAGCGAGACAAGTCTTAAGGTATGAGGTTTTGGTGAGTGTATCTCTAGTGCATGGAGACCTTATATGTGGATTACAATCTGCATGAGCTCTGCACATGTAGACCTTGAGTGAGGGACTCCTCGCTTACGTGCCTTACAAAATACATAAGGGACATGCAGACCTTGCACATGGAGACTAGGCACGTAGAGACTTAGGGCAAAAAGCCGTTTCTAACCCTACTATATGATGATCTTACACTCCCAGTGGTGTATGGGGGTGATCGTGTGCACGGAGAGGGGATGCGCAAAGGAGACCTTGAGTGTGAAAATGTATAGGGCTAATGAGACGAATGTATATAAGTAGCACTAACCTCTGAGGACTGATAACGTGAAGGTAATCATATTTGTGGAGAATCCTAACAAGGGGATCTAACGTGTACAGAGGAGTATGAGAGGAAAGAGCGAAAGGTTGTCCAGGGAGAGGGAAGGAAGGGTAGCACCCATCATCCCACCAGCAGTGCGTATGCTCACCTCATATGAGATTTGCGAGAGTTGATGTTCTTCGCCCTGTAGGACAATTTCTGGCCTTCACTCACTCCTCTCTGCACGAGACAGTGAACAGGTAAAATGTGTGAAAACTTCCATACAGAGTTCCCATACAAGTCCTTAGTGTTGTGTGCGCAGATATTTCTTCCATCTATGGACTCACTTAAGATGAGAGGTTACTGGTACTTGCAATGTCTCCCAGAGGGATAGAGAAAAGATTTGAGTTACATGTACATAACTACTAACAATTGGACTTCCTGAACTTCTTCAATGACAAATTCTACTCATTCTTCTTCAGAAGTTACAGCGAAGACTCAGCGAAGGTGAAGCAGGGGAGAAGGGAGACCTTGAAGGTCTTCTTCCTTAGAATCACACAGGTTGATGGTAACACTCAGGAGGAAGAGACCAGAACAGCACAGCCAGGTGATACATCCGTATTGCCTTCCAGGATTGTTAAACACTAAGGGAGAGAAGGGCCACGCGTCTCCCCTTTACACTCGGCAGTGGAATGCTTCCTCTGACGGAGCACCATGATATCAAAGGAAAACTACCTGTACCTTCTTTCGGTTCATGTTATCGTTGTTGTTTTACATTCACATACATGATAGATAGATCAGTAACAGACATCTTACCTATCAGGATCTAAAATTGACAGTAGATAGCACATTAAACTCTAATACTGTACAATTGAAAGTTTAAACAGGCACTCCCAGCTTTGCTGAAAGTCTCACTTTTATCAAAGGATGAAGGTTTGCAAATTAAGCTGAAGAACTTGGACAGCTTGGGGTAACGTGACCAAAGGGGAATAAGATTTTAGCATTGTCAAGAATTCTAACTAAGGCAAACTTTAGTTGCATGAACAAACTTACCTGTCCTTCTTTGATCTCAGTTATTAGTTCTAAAGATCGAAAAAGCTGTTCGACTTCCCTGTCTCCGCGCTTTTCCTGAAATTGTTTTAACATTAAAACTAACCTGAATCAATATTACACAACAAATTTTAAGCACAGATTTTTATTCCATATGAAAGATTTTTTATAGTTACATCCTTTTTGCATGAAAAAAGATTTCCAGACGTGAACCGTAATAAAGAATAAAGAATTACATACTGTACAGCACATCAGTTATTTATATACTTGATATCAAGAAAATAAACATTATTATTCTACTGAATACACTTTCTAAACAAGGATCTTAGCTTAGTATCATAGTTCTGACAACTCACCTCAAATTCCTTCTTAAAATAGTCAATTTCACCACGCAAAAATGGCCGATGGTCAAACAATCTTGAAAATACTTCATTCACATCTGAAAAAGACATTGCTGGCTGTAATTTTCAGCTTAATATATTCCCTTTTAACATGCAAATGCAAAGATTTTACAGGCCCTTTATCAGACTGTGATGTATTTAGCACATACTTTCCAAATTTTTGTCCGTAACCAAACCTAGAAATTTAAATTAAGGCAAAATTTTCCATGGTCTAGCTAACAAAGAATAAATAGGAGTACATGTCTAAAATGATAAAGAATTCTATCAAGAACAGTGGCTTGAAAATACACTGGAATCTGTAAAACACTAAAATAATATATCAAATACAATATTGTTAAACCCATTAAAATTACTTGTAGCAGCTCGTAACTGAGCAAGGACCACTTGTGAAAAAAAAAAAAAAAAGGACTACACAAACCAAACATTCCATGAGACTTAACATCACCTAATGGACAAAACAATAAGGAATCATGTAATTTATTGAATTATGAAAACATCTGAAAGATATCTGTTATTGTTTAATGGTAAATGTTATAATTATCATACCAACAAAACAGATAGATTTAGGTATCATATCAGAATGAATAATACTTAGAAGTCATAATTTCTACACTACACCAATTATTGTTCTTGTTATCAAATAAGCATTGATTTAGTTAAAGTGAAAATTTCTTTAGAGTTGATTGGAATGCTCAATACATATATTACAGTATTTATAGTGCTACAATTTATATTACAGTATTTACAGTGCTACAATAAATACTGTATCAGTATATAAAAATAGACAATAACTAATCTTTAACCGCTCTCTTTTATTTTCATTAGTTTAAACGCATGCATTACGCCAAGTTGGGAAAATATCAGGGACAATCTTGCCCATAATCATAACGTGTGAATCTATGCATATGGGCTAATTTAGTTCGTCAGATATACACTAGTTTACCATAAAACATTTAGGTTATAGGCTATTTGTAAATCTATACAGTGCAGTAATGACACTGCAAAATTTCTATGATTAATGTCTTTTCGACTCTTAAAATGTCTACTATAACAAAATTATCATATACACTTCTGTAAAGGTTAATCCAAATGCCATCATGTTTGCAACCTAACCTAACTTAGGATGTTGTCTTCTTACCCAACCAGAACTCCACAACCCCACCCCTCAAAGGTAAAATTGCATACTGCAAGCAACCTATAATATATTTTGAGAAAACAAGGGTTGTTTCAGGTGTATTTTTAGACGTTTTGATCAATTCTCCCTACAATAACTGTCAAAACCAGTATTTTTCAAGTTATAAAGAAGGTTGAAATACAAGAAAACCATATTTCTAAAGGTAAACAAAAACAGGAATATGACTTGACCTAAGAATCCATACCTAACATCTCTTGTTGTTACCTACTAGAAGGGGATAAAATTACTCATGGATACAAGGTAAAATTGTGAAAATAGAGAATAATCCTTTAATAATGAAGGTATGAGGTGAACATAGAGTATTCAAAGGTGTGTTGAACAATTTGAGGAGGATAACTATTGATAATCCATATTTATCAAACTATAAAGACACCATCTAAATAATATTGTCCTCTCATGCATCAGCAGCTGATCAAGGATGCTATGATCATGTTCATCGAACATCACATCTCTGAATAGCGCACGGATAAATAAATATCCAGGAACCTTTGTATAACAACAGATAGGACCTCCTCGGGCATTGAACACCAACTAACTTAAACTTGGCCACCTAACCTAACCTACAAGACGTCTTCATCTAACAGGGAGGGCTAATACCACCCTGCGAACCCCCTTAGACTGCCACATTCTTAGCGATAGGGTTGACTATATAGGAGTTATGGGGCATGGCCGTCATCATACATAAACCCCAATATTCATACTGGATTGATTGAAAGACACTGGGTCACAGTTCAAAAATTAGGTAAATAGTACAAACTTCACTTAACCTAACCTAATGAAACCTTACTTTACTGTATCCTGCCCTACCTTACCTACCCTAGCCTAATTAATATAAATATGGTAAAATTATAGTTATGGACAGAACAAAATTTTGGCCAGAAAAATATAGTTTTTCCTGTAGTATATAATGTGCTTTCACTGAAATAGACCATAATTTCAACAGCAAATAAACCAAAAACCTGTTATACAGTCTAAAAATGGGGATATGTTTTAGAAATCTAATGGTTTTTGCTCTGCCGTGAACTCGCTTCGCTCTCGGAAAAAGAAACACATCCAAGATCCTATGCACTGACAAGCGGTACATGCTGAGCTGTGCAAGCTAACCCCATTAACTATTTTTTTTAGAGAATTGGGAGCCTTTGGATATCAGAGGCCAGTTCCTCCCATTTGGATTAAAAATTGACATCAACTAACCTAAATTTTCCCCCTTAACCTAACCTACAAGCCGTTGTGACGGTCTGAACGATACCCCGGTCTCAGAATTCTCCTTGATAATCTGCGCATGCGCGAACATTACCGTTTGCCAGTGCATACGAGGTTGATGTTTTATTTTCCTGTAATGTTAGCGTGCGCAGCTCAACATTACCGCTTGCCAGTACATACGAGCTTGAAGTTTTATTTTCATGCGAGCGAAGCGAGCTAATGGCGGAAAAGAACCATTATACAACGTCAAGGAGAATTCTGAGACCGGGGGATCGTTCAGACCGTCAAACCATGTCCTTACCTACTTAGCTAACGTGGGCTAACGCCACCCCTGCGACCCCCCTTCCACTGCCGTATTCTAAGTTAGCCGTAATCATAGATGCAGGTGGCCGATATCATACATAAACCCCGAGAATTGTTTTAACTTGCTGTGAAAATAATGTCATTTTTTAAGAGAACGGGCGTTTTTCTATAGGAAACAGCTGTCTTTAATTATTAAAGCCTTTTCCGTCAGTAACTATAATAAACTAACTTGAGATAAAATTCGTTAAAATATAAGCTTGATATATATCATAAGAAATCCAATTAAATGACCAAAGGATGACCTCTATAGGCTGCCTATGGCAGCCAAAGAAGGTAACTATGGGAGACAACTATGTGCTCAACTTTGAATTTGGGAAAACGAAAAAGAAAAAACAGAACCATACGCTACAAATACTATCACAATTTTAAAAGATCCCTATGTCACCTAAAAACACTGGCAGTGAATAATAAATTCATGAGGCATTGAGACGACATCACTTACCCTTGGCCGCCGCTGCCATGTTTGTTTACATCGGGAGGTTGAGCGCGTCATCTCCATCCGCATAATTTAACATTGGCTTAAGTTTAGAAATATGACATTAATATGAAAAATGTCAAATAATTAATGTAAATTAAGAGTAAAAAATAACAAAATAATTTAATATAGTTTCAATATCTTCCATATAACCAAATAAAACATGATGGTTTATGAAATCCAGACTATTGGAAAAGGCTCAGTAGAATCGGACAAAATAAAATGTCATATGATGGTTACGTTCTCAATCAGCTGATCTCCGGTGATGAGTTATACGTGTTGTAAAAAATATTTTGGAATAGATAACAAAATTATACCATAAAATTCTCATCTGCAAGTAATTGCATTAGTTGGGTGACAAGCTTGATTGCACGGAGCAAGTTTCAGTTATGCCTTTGCCTGAAAACGTACCTAGATTTCACAAGATTAGAAGTTATATAATACCCAGAAACTTATTCTATGTACACACACACACACACACACACACACACATATATATATATATATATATATATATATATATATATATATATATATATATAGAGAGAGAGAGAGAGAGAGAGAGAGAGAGAGAGAGAGAGAGAGAGAGAGAGAGAGAGAGAGAGAGAGAGAGAGAGAGATGCAGGACACTGACAAAGAATTTTTATATAGTTCACCATACAAAATTATTCTTCATCATGTCTTGGAAAAAAGAGGAATTCTCTAAGTAAACTTACCTGTAAATTATATTCAAAGGATAGCATCTATAATAAAGATATTTAGGTGCATTTGGACCGTTCCTTATTGTACACTATATACCACTAGTTTTACACGTGGATGGGATCTAATATATTAATCCTTGAATGCTGAAATGTTATTTTAATGTGCAGAAACTGCTATAAACACGCCACATGCAACGCCAATTGGTGTTACTTATTTGTGTAGCAATATCTAATATCAAAGGTATCCAAGAAATAACGGGAATTATCTACCGAAAAAGAGGACCTACTCACAAACGCAACTTACTTGAATGAAGGAGACACCATCTAAAATGATGAGAAAAAAGTTATGTTGAGATTTTTCTTATTTGAGTAGTATATTACCATTACGCCGCTAATGACCGTCTTCAAGATCTCATTGAACTGACGTGACTGCAATATTGCAGTTCATCACCATATCTTATCTTGCCAACACTACATCCACTGCATAGCGGCCTGATTACATTCGTAGAGGTCCAAATCTGTACAGATTGTCCCCTGTCCACACCCACGAAGTATGTGGTCCATTGTCTGGACAGAATGCTCAAATGGGCACTCAACAAGGGGGGTGCCCTGTTGATCCTGACGGAGACTGATTACTACAAAATGCGCAACACCTGAATCTTCTGCTGGTTGGTAAAAGGATAAACCCTTGGCAGTGTAAGACGTTGGATCTGAAGGTCATGAGTTTCAGTACTGGGCTTGCATAGTTATATTGACTTTGCAGCATAGTGCGTACTGATGAGTATGCAAGGGCAACATTACGTAATATTGTGTCCAAGAGGTCAGTAACCGAAGCAAATCGAATTAAACTCCAAATTCCGGCGATATAAGTTATGAAATACGTAAAGAAAATAAGGCATAAGATCTTTTTTTTTATACCACACACTGTTGCTAATATTGCTACTTTTGGAATTGCTTTTAAAGGAGTAAGAAAATTTTTGCTAATGAATACCATCAAAGTGAAGTTTAAATTACCACATTGTTGACTGACTTATGTAAAAACACGTTACCACAAACCATTAGGCATTAGGGTTCACAGACTTAGACAATATATTTTATCTGAATTTAAATGCCTCTGTGGCTCCGTTAATTGCACTTTGGGCGTGAATACTGTATACTGTACCAACATATATTGCATAGATTCTGGCGAATTACTAATGATAATTATGTTTGTTGCATCAGGTATCAATGAATAATAACTTTTAAGCTTTATCTTGACACTGAATGTCACTTTTACCCTATGAGGATTTTGTTTTAAGTAAATGAAAGTATGAACAAAGGGTACCTATATTTTCATGCCAATTCTGGTATCTAATTACATACAATGTTAATTTGTGTGTGTCAACTGTCAACTTACTCTATCTTTGATTATTATGAAATCGCCATCCTCTTCATTAATTGTATTTTATTGATTACATTTCAATGTGGATCAAAATTAGATTGAATCCTTGAAAATCTGAGATTGTTGATTTTTTTTCTGGAAATATGTAAACACCTTAGCAAAGGTAAACCAGATGCGACCTTGTTCTAGAAAGTTCCCGTCCCATGCCATACATGCTTTGCTCTTGCATCTATCATCCTCAGATGGAAATTAAGATTTATCTTTCATGTAAGTTCCTGCCTATCAAGGACATATAGACATGTCTTTAGCTTTCTAAAGGCTAAGAGTTCAGAAACAATTTGAAAGAAAAAATTCTGTACTTTCAAATTAAATCCTTGTAAAATGCATGATCTAAAATCATTGATTATTTCAATGGTAGCAAATTCAATTCAGGGGCTGTCAAACATACGAATGATACTGGATAGTCTTTATTCATAAGTATCACAATCTTGCACTTAGAAATATACATTTGACAGTAAAATTAATATAATAATTTTATACTTCTGATTTTCTAACATCAGACAAAAACACATATAGTCTGAAAATATTTCCACTATTCTTAATTTGAAAGTTCTATACGATATAACACAATTGAGAGAGTTTTCTTAAGTCTTCACTTGAAAGTATGATGCAGACAACGAAATTATTGTGTATCTTAGGGTACGACTATTTCCGAAATAACAATTAGCTGTTAAAGAACTCTGAGTTAAATAAAGGCCTGTAGCCTGAATGAATATTTTTTCTGCTTAGTAAATGTGTTATTATTTCTAGCTATCACATACTGTAAATACATATGTGTACTGTATGATATATAGGATTGGACTGGATTGGCAATAGGAAAATAGTAGACCTAGAGTATGGCGAGGATGCTGTCCTTATCAGCAGAACATCACCGGATTTGAAATGTCTGTTTAGCATGATGCAAGAAATATCACACCAGGTTGGGTTCAAGATAAATAGAAGAAAGACAGAGATGAGGAGAACGGAATATGCAATGGAAGATGAAATATCATTGGAAGGAGACAGGATTAATGAAATAGAATTATTCAAGTATTTAGGATGTATGATATCCAACACGGGGTCTTTAGAATGAGAATTTAGTGAAAGATTGAAAAAAGCAAATCAGACAATGGCTAGGTTAAGTAAAATTTGGAAATCAAATCGCCTGAAATTACGTGTAAAAATCAGACTTTATATCAGATTAGTGAAATCGGTGTTACTATATGGACATGAGTCCTGGTATGACAATGAAACAGTATCCAATAGATTTTGTACATTTGAAAACAAAGCCCTTAGAAGGATATTAGGAGTTAAATGGTGGGACAGGATTAGAAATGAAACTATAAGAGTGATTACTCGAGTGCCAAATGTAGATGAGATTATGGTGATGGGTAGATGGAGATGGTTTGGGCATGCTTTTTGCACTTCCCAAGAGAGGTTAGTTCACTAAACTTTCAGCTGGGCTCCACAAGGCACTATAAGAGTTGAAAGACCAAGGCCTACATGGCCGAGGACTATGAAACGTGAAATAGATGATGGATGGAGAAGTATTGATTTAAAAGCTCAAGACAGAGACAACTTGCAAAATCTAACTGAGGCCCTTTGCGTCAACAACAGGCGTAGGAGGAGATGTACACACACACACACACACACACACACACACACATATATATATATATATATATATATATATATATATATATATATATATATATATATATATATATATGTGTGTGTGTGTGTGTGTGTGTGTGTGTGTGTGTGGAGTCTTTAATAAGATGCAAGTTAGTTAACCACAAGTAAATAAACCTTTTCACTTACTATTCAAGTCACTTTAACCAAATGTCATTATATTTGACGTATGGCTTTGAGAAAATGCTTTATACTATGCCAGTTCTCTGTAATAATTGGGCTCTGTTACAAAATAATTTCCAAACTGAAAATGTCATAAAACACACAAGTAAAATGACATTGTATTGTAACAAACTGTCTAATGAAAGGATGTAAAATCGTATGAGAGTAGCACTGGTAAGGTCTATGTTCAGGTTAATTACGGAAATGACATCTTCAATTTTTTTTTTTTTAGTTTCTGTCTCATAAAGACTAAGAACCTCTTTTGAAGACTACAACGAGCAATACTAAGTACCGGTACAAACTAAACACGCAGTAAATGTAGGCAAGCCTATGAGTTCTCATTTGTATATTTTTGTATCAATGTCTTCTGTTATGTACTTTTTGGCACACAAAGCCTATGCAATTATATGATGGGCGGCAAAACCACTCTCTAATTATTTACTACGTTATTGATTAGTTGTGGAAAAATGGTAACATATTTGCTGTTGGGATAAAATGGGAATGTGTGGAATTAAAGCACAGCAAATTCAGCAATGAAACTATACTTTATAGTACTGGATGTACCAAACTTCCCTCTTTATCCTGTTTAACATATCAATAAAAACCATGGTATCTGGGCAGTTTCCTAATAAGTCCCATTAGCCAGTGAGATAAAGTACTTAATGCTGACTTTGATATGTCAAAATATCATTTACGGCCTCAAAATGTATCTGAAATTGGTCCCTCGGGGCCCTGTGCTACCCCCAGCTGTACTCGTTCGCTTCGCTCGCCTGCGCATGCGCACTAAAATATCCTTCAGCCACACCGAATTCGAAAGTTTTCTGACCCGGCAACCCTCAAAATAAGTTACAAAAACCGACGTTGTGCTCTATCACTGCTGCTGCAGATGATGCAGTTTCACTTTCTCTTTCTAACCATAAATTTTTGCGAGTGAGAGCGTTCAAAGCTAATTATTATTATTATCATTATTATTATTATTATTATTATTATTATTATTATTATTATTATTATTATTATTATTATTATAGCTAGTTAAGGTACAACCCTAGTTGGAAAAGCTAGATGATATAAGCCCATGGGCTCTAACAAGGAAAATAGCTTAGTGAGGAAAGACAATAAGGAAATAAACAAGTGTAGTACTGAACAATTAAAGTAAAATATCTTTAGAAAAATAACAACATTAAAATAAATCTTTCATATATAAACTATAAAAACTTAAAAAAAAACAAGAGTAAGAGATTTAAGATATAATAGTGTGTCCGAATGCACCCTCAAGCAAGAGAACTCTACCCAAGTTAGCGGAAGGCCATGGTATAGAGGCTATGGCACTACCCAAGACTAGAAAACAATGGTTTGATTTTGGAGTGTCCTTCTAGAAGAGCTACTTACTATAGCTAAAGAGTCTCTTCTACCCTTACCAAGAGGAAATTAGCCACCGAACAATTACAGTGCAGTAGTTAACCCCTTGAGCGAAGAAGAATTGTTTGGTAATCTCCGTATTGTTAGGTGTATGAGGACAGAGGAGAATGTGGAAAGCATAGGCCAGACTATTCAGTGTCTGTGAAGGCAAAGGAAAATTTAGCTGTAACCAAAGAGAGAGAGAGAGAGAGTACTGTCTGGCCAGTCAAAGGACTCAATAACTCTCTAGTGGTAGTGTGTCAACGGGTGGCTGGTGCGCTGGCCAACCGAGTACTAGAAATATTTTCTTAATACGCCCTGTCTATCTGTCTAAGTGTATCTTGCATTAAAATATCTCGGAGAAAAGAAACAAAAAACCTTCTATACGCTCATTGATACTACTCATGTATCTTTTATTAACAAGCTTCTTGCCAGAAATAAGAATTGAAGTCATAAAAAAGCTGGCTTAATTGAATAACTTCAAGCGAAAACTACTACTACTACAACTACTACTACTATTACTACTACTACTACTACTACTGTTATTCAAATCCGAGTAAAGAGAAACGGACAGAAGTAAAGTAAAATAATGTAGATGAAAATGTAAGACATAATGGAAATAGATAAACTAGTTATGAACTACATGCATAAAATAATTACCCTTTTGAAAAATCAGAGAAATGATTAAACAATTCGATTGGTTTCATAAATTTGGACCATGAAGCTGGATGACATCCAGTACCCCCGTGCAACTGAGGGACTCAGAAGTCAATATAGAGATCTGTATTTACTCTGGGTGGGACCAGAGGGCGTCTGGGTGGAACTATCTCCCCGCCATTGCAGTATCAGAATGAAATAAAAATTTAGAACTTACCATTTTGGACTGCAAAATAGATAAAGGAATTAAGAACGTAGTTTTGGCAGAAGGCTAAAAGGGGATTGTTGCTAGAGGTCGATAAAAAGAAGAAGAAGAAAAAAAAAAAAACCCTGCAAAGACTCTTCAGTGAATCGTTTGAGATGCATCGACGAAACTATCCACTTACGGAAATAATTTTTTTCTCTGCTAACTTAGAGAAATGCGAGAAGAAAAAACAATCATGAAGAAAGGACCTTACCTTTATTCATACACGTATTTTATCATTTGCAATAAGTAAATTATAATGAATATTGATAAAATTCAATATGACGCATAATGGATTTTGACTGTCAGTTTAAGTAATAATAATAATAATAATAATAATAATAATAATAATAATAATAATAATAATAATATTAATAATAATAATAATAATAATAATAATAATAAAAACAATGATAAGGATGAAATTAGCTTGATAATTTATCCTTTTAAAGTAATAAAATCGTAAAATTATAAATTTATACTCCAGATAGAAACAGGAGGGTATTTTTCAATTCATCTTTGAAAATCATTTAGCGATCAGAGAGAGAGAGAGAGAGAGAGAGAGAGAGAGAGAGAGAGAGAGAGAGAGAGAGAGAGAGAGAGAGCGTGTCAAAGTAGAGATTAGATGTGTTTACTACAGAAACCGAATGTGGTCGCCAGCCATTCATTGTGCGTGCAATTAGAAGTGAGAAAGTAGACCAAGAAACCCGGCCTCAAAGGACCTCATGAAAATGTCCCTTGGATGACGGATGCTGCTACAGCAGCTGATGCTGAAGTGTCGAACAAGTGTCCATTAACTGCGGTGGGGGGTGGGTGAGAGCACATGCGTGATATATAGAAGGTCACTATGATTTTAAACAATAGCATTTAGTCTGGGAGTGATAAGGAACAGATGTCATACAGTAATCTGACTAGTGAATTATTGATCTAATTGGGTCCATAAATATTTGTCCAATGTCTAGATCATAAATATTGAACTAAAACTTTGATTAGTCTAGTGTCCTTAATGGAAGCTTCTGTTATTATTATTATTATTATTATTATTATTATTATTATTATTATTATTATTATTATTATTATTATTATTATTAGCTAACCTACAACCCTAGTTGGAAAATCAAGATGCTATAAGCATAAGGGCTCCAACAGGGAAAAATAGCCCAGTGAGGAAACGAAATAAGGAAATTAATTAACGATATAAGAAGTAATGAAAAATTAAAATTTCAAAAACATTAACAACATTAAAACAGATATTTGATATATAAACTATAAAAGGTTCTACTGATGCAACTACCCAATTAGGAAGATCATTCCACAACTTGGTCACAGCTGGAAAAAAACTTCTAGAGTACTGTGTAGTATTGAGCCTCTTGATGGAGAATACTTGACTATTAGAATTAACTGTATACCTAGTATTACGAGCAGGATGGAACCGACGGGAAGATCAGAATGTAAAGGATGGTCAGAATTATAAAAAAAATCTTATGCTATATGCATAATGAACTAATTGAACGACGGTGCCAAAGATTAATATCTAGATCAGGAATAAGAAATTTAATAGACCGTACGTTCCTGTCCTACAAATTAAGATGAGAATCAGCAGCTGAAGACCAGATAGGAGAACAATACTCGAAACATATTGTTGGTGCAAAATTATATTGTCGCAAAAAATACTGAGGAAATAAGGTGTCTTGGAGAATTACTATTTAGTGGACTGGGTGGCTGATATTTGCAAAATATATGCCCCATGAAGGATACTCCTCAGAGATATTCGATTACATAGCATTATTGACATTAATTTGATTAATTAAAATATGAACTAATATGTTTGTTTCTTCCTAAAAGTCTCACATACTTGAACAAAGCCATGGATGGCTTGCCAATTGACTGCGGGCTACGTACTAGCTTTATTTATATAAAGATTGAACAACGAGAAGGACCCTTTTATGTAAGAAAATAAAAGAGGAAGGAATAAAGAGTTTTTTTAATGAAGATTTTGCTAAAGTTACAGTATTAAAGAGTCAAAGAAGATAATTCAAGAGACAAACAGCTATTTTTTTTAATATCCCATGTGTCTCGACTTGGAGGAAAAATAATATAATCCTCATAGTGTCTAGAAGAAGATAGACTGAAATGCAGTCCGAAAAGTGTACCACTTACAAGGGATGTTGAAATTGAAGCAACAGCGTAGAAAGACGATAAAATGTTCCTCAGCAGTATAAAGAAGTTAAAGTAAAAATAGAGAACTGTCATAGCATGGAAAGAAAGTTAACATTGAGCACCAAACTAGAAAATCTGGAGTGTTTACAATTGGACGTTAGGAAAAGGATAAGTAAACAAGAAGGTTAAAAATTGAGATCAGAAGAGCTGCAAATAATGTTTGGAGAAATAGTATAACAAAAGGATGATAAATTGCGCATTCAAAAAAGAAAAGAAAAAGTGGAATGCATGAGGCATGAAATAATGAAGCACAGAACCATACTGGGAATACAAGTGGTGATATGGCCATGGAAATACGAATTATATAATATGAAACTTTAGTAATCCCAACTGTCTCAGCCCCTTGGGGAGGGATAAAAGAGTAATGAAGGCACTGGAAAGCACACAATGCAATATAATGAAAGGAATGCTATAAAAACAGGATTGAATATAAAAAAAGATTAATTGATTGATTGATTGATTGATTTAAAGTTTTCAGGCATCCTGACATCTAAGGTATGTTAACCAAAACATTGTCGCTACAGAAAGAGATTAGTGAGAGACTTAGTAGAACATCAAATAAGAAAACCCTATAAAGAATCTAGGGTTGAAATGTAATGGAAATCTATAATAAAGTATGAGACAAAGGTTGATGAACTGAAAACGCATACTAAAGTAAAACTTAAAAAAGTAAATAAAAGATAAGATAGGCATAGCTCTATTTTGAGCTTTTAATTCAATACTTCTCCCCTCATCATCTCCCACTTCATATTCATAGTTCTCAGCCATAGCCATGAAGGCCTGGGTCTTCCAACTCTTCTAGTGCCTTGTGGAGCCCATTTAAACGTTTATTGAATTATATATATATATATATATATATATATATATATATATATATATAATATATATATATATATATATATATATATATATATATATATATATATATATATATAGAGAGAGAGAGAGAGAGAGAGAGAGAGAGAGAGAGAGAGAGAGAGAGAGAGAGAGAGAGATTAGCGTAAAGGTGGTTATCATAATTACGAAGACTAGGTTTAAAATGCTAGCAAAGAAGAGCAATTAAAGAAAGATTTAAGATGATTTAAGCTGTGAGTTATGTGGGATAGAGGAGGAAAATATGGAACTATCCCCCCAAAAAACTTCAGTATTAATGTCTTAGCCTGATAAAGGAAATGGCTTTATAAGTGATAAGGGCAATGGAGATAAGGGAAGTATATAGGAGGAAGAAAGTGCTGTCAGGTTAGTTTGCAGGTGGTAGGTAGGCCTACCAACGTTTCACACCTGATCAAGTTATGTGTCCACAAACGTCTTGAACTGTGGAGTGAGCATTGTGGAACCAGGAACCAGGAACCCCGAGGAGACACAGATTACAGAAAACCATAGATGGAGAAACGTCGTGTAAAGTGATCTGAGTTTCATACCTGACTCCCAGATGTCAAATCACTGAACAGGACCACCTGGCCCACGCTGGTGTTTTGTAAAACGAGTCTAACGAAGTAATTATTAATCCACAAACGAGGAAGGGAGAAAAAAGTACCACCTGT
>NC_090727.1:177664190-177674190 GCF_036898095.1 Palaemon carinicauda | reverse complement strand
TAATAATAATAATAATAATAATAATAATAATAATCAGCAGAAAACCTAGAAACGAGATGGTCTTCTTCATAGGGAACAAATAAAAGAAAAAGAGCTCTGAATGTCATTACTCAAAGCAAAGAAGACTTCAAATCGAACTGACGTCATCATTCATAGTAGTAGCTCCTCCCACTTCCCATACAAAGACGTCAAAGCCTCCGTCTCTAGACCCACTTTATAATAACTAAGTGTGGAATGACAGACACTCAGTTGTAAGCCAGACTTCGAAACCTGTGGAGGCGTTACGTAATTGCTAAAAGGAACCGTGAGTATGGTGATTTTACAGTACTGTGGCTGATTCTTATAGGCAACGAAGAGTTAATGTAATCTTAATTACAAATATACTATGAAGGCAGGATAGCTAAACGAATATTTTAACTGACTAAGAAATATGGTAAAAAAATACTATTAGCAGTAGACATTTAGTGAACCAATTTTCTTCAGATGAAAGGTTTTAGCTAGGAATCAATTAGAAAATTCTCTATCTAAATTAGGACTGGAAATCATTTCTATAAAGGTGTGAATTTCTTTCTTCTCAATATACACTAAACATCTGTTCTATTGTTATATATTGAAACCTTTTGGCTAGGTAAAAATAGGAAAGACACTTGAGAGATTACACTTGTCATTGCTGAGGTAAGAGTGTATGTTTAAAATAGAAATGTGACCGTAAAGGTACTGAATTGATTCACCATCATCACCATCTTCTCCTATGCCTATTGGCGCAAAGGGCCTTGGTTAGATTTCGCCAGTCGTCTCTATCTCGGGCTTTTATATCAATACTTCTCCATTCATCATCTACTTCACGTTTCATAGTCCTCAACCTGTAGGCCTGGGTCTTCCAACTCCTCTAGTGCCTTGTGCAGCCTAGCTGAACGTTTGGTGAACTAATCTCTCTTGATAAGTGAGAAGAGCATGCCCAAACCATCCCCCATCTACCCCTCACCATGATCTCATCCACATATGGAACTCGAGTGATCTCTCTTATAGTTTCACTTCTAGTTCTGTCCCACCATTCAACTCCTACTATCCTTCTGAGGGCTTTGTTCTTAAATCTACTAAATCTGTTAGAGATTGTTTCATTGTCATACCATGACTCATGTCCATAGAGTAACACAGATCTCACTAAACTGATATATAGTCTGATTCTTATATGTAAACTGATTTGATTAGACAAGTATTTTCAATTATAAATACAAAATCTTCCTAATTCCAATGCTAATTTCCAAATAGTAAATAAAAGATTTGAGCCATTGAATGAAGAGTTGTTAAGAACAAATAACGCTTCCTAAAGAGAGAATGAAGAAAAATTCTCAAAAGGTTAATAATTAAACAAATATTTCAAAGGAATCTTAACAATTTTTAGAGTCAACAAAGATAAAGATTTTCAGATAACAAAGATATTTAAACGATAACTAAAGCCTGAATAAATGTGATGGATATTTTCAAATAATACAAAAAGAATTTCGATTATGAACAAAGGCTTTAAAAACTAATTGAATTAAAAACAAGTAAGAATTAAGATGTCTAAATTATTAAAGATTCTTTTTAAGCACTAAAGGTTTTCCAACTGAAAATGAAGAGGTAATTATATTGATTTAAGATTTAAACAAAAGTAAAGATAGATAACAGGGGGATTTTTAAAAAGCAAATAACTTAAGAGTAATAATTTACTAAGTGATAATGTATCCGTTGGTATCCCCTAACAAATCTTCAATGCTCATTACTTTCTTTTCTTATATGTATTGATCCTTTTAGAAATACACAAACACACACATATACGCGTGCGAGTGATAGTTTATAACATTTAATCGAGATTTTCATTTATTCACGTAGGCCACAAATAGCTTTTAATATCGAATTCGCTCTGCCTCAAGATGAGAGACCCACGGGGGAATTAACTTTACGATAATAGCTTCTTGTCGGCCAGGGATTCGAATCTGGACCAAGTCCATACCGGGGTTAAAGTGACTCTCACTTTACCACTGTGTGTGTTTGTGTGTGTGTGTAAATCACGATAGTAGACACGCGCTGAGCATGAAATATGTATTATAGCCTAGAAAGGAAAAAAAATAAAAGACTGAGTTTGAGTCCGTTGATGTCACCTATAAGATGAAGATACTAACTCCAATCGAGTCTTTTAACTTTTACTTTCGTAGCTAGAATATATATACCTATACACACACACACACACATATATATATATATATGTATATATATATATATATATATATATATATATATATATATATATATATATATGTGTGTGTGTGTGTGTGTGTGTGTGTGTGTGTGTGTGTACCATCATCTCCTACGCCTACTGACGTAAAGGGCCTCGGTTAGATTGAGCTTTTAAATCAATACTTTTCCATTCATCATCTCCTACTTCAAGTTTCATAGTCTTCAGCCATGTAGGCCTGTGTCTTCCAACTCTTCTAGTGCCTTCTAGAGCCTAGTTGAAAGTTTGCCCAAGCCATCTCCATCTGCTCCTCAACATTATCTCAACATATGCCACTCAAATAATCTCTCTTATAGTTTCGTTTCTAATCCTGTCCTGCTATTTAACTCCCAATATTCTTCTGGGGGCTTTGCTCTCAAATCTACAAAATTTGTTGGATATTGTTTCATTGTTATACCACGACTCTTGTTCATACAGTAACACCGATCTCACTAAATTGCTATACAACCTGGTTTTTATATGTTATTTCAAGCGATTTAATTTCCAAATATTACTTAACCTAGCCATTGTCTGATTTGCTTTTTGTCAATCTTTCATTAAACTCCAATTCTAAAGATTCTGAATTAGAGATCATAGTTCCTAAATATTTAAGTGATTCTACCTCATTAATCCTTTCTCCCTCCATTGATATTTCATCTTCCATTGCATTTTCCGTGCTCATCATCTCCGTCTTTCTTCTGTTTATCTTGAGCCCAACCTCATGTGATATTTCATGCATTTTGGTAAGCAAGCTTTGCAAGTCCTGGGGTGTTCTGCTAATAAGGACCGTGTCATCATCATACTCTAGGTTTGCTAATATCCTGTTACCAGTCCAGTTCAATCCTTCTCCACCATCCCCAACTGTTCTATGTATTACAAAATCCACGAGGAGGACAAACAACATAGGTGACAACACACCCCCTTGGAGTACTCCGCTGTTCACTGGAAATTCGTTTGTTAGATCTCCACTAAAATTAACTTTGTACTTGCTATGCTTATAAACAGACTTAATCAAATCTACATGTATGAGAGAAACTCCATAATAACGCAGGACTCTCCACAAAATTGCCCGGTGCATACTATCAAAGGCTTTTTCATAGTCCACAAATGCCATCAAAAGTGGATTTCTACATTCTAAAAATTACTGTACTACATGTCTTAAGATGAAAATTTAATCAGTACAACTTCTACCTTTCCAAATACTGCTTGTTCTATCTAAGCTTATCATCAATCTTTCTCTCTAGTCTCTTTAAAATGAGCATACTATATATTTTCCTGACAACTGACGTAAGTGTGACGCCTCTGTAATCATTGCAATCAGTCAGATCTCCTTTTCTCCATTTTCACCAGCACTCCTAACTCCATTGATCAGGTTTTGACTCTTCATGCTACATTCTACAAATAATCTTGTAAGTATTCTGGGAGTCACTTCATTTTCGGCCAAAATCATCTCGGCAGGTATTCCATCGTATCCAGGGGCTTTCCATCTCTTGAATTTTTCAATGATAGCTTCGACTTCAAACACACTGAATTCATTCATTGGAACATCAAGGTCTTCCTCAGCTTCAGGTATATCAATCAAATTATTCTCTTCATATCTCCTAATCATGATCTCACTAAAGTGTTTCATGACACAGTAGACATTTCATTAATAATTCTATGAGCAAGTTTTACACCATAGTCACTCCCTGGATTCATAGCTTTCTCAGCCTCATCTGTTGTCCTGTATAAATATTCTCTTCAGTCATATATGTATATATATATATATATATATATATATATATATATATATACATATATATATATATATATATGTCTATATATTATATATATGTATACTGTATATATATGTATATACTGTATATCTGTATTTTATATAGATATATATATATATATATATATATATGTATATATATATATGTATATATATATATATATATATATATATATATAGCTTATATTATATATATATATATATATATATATATATATATATATATTACATCTGCCATTGCTAGTCTACTGCAGGACCAAGGCTTCAGACATTTATTTATGTCTGTCATTTGGCCAGTTTTCATCACCAGGATGGCCAATGCTGATTGGTGATGGTGGGAGAATTTGATCAGATAGCTCACAGCACACCAAGCTAGTATGTGTGGCCCTGACTAGAACAGCTTTGCTGATCACGGCAATACACAAACCCTTTCTCCACTTTAAGGTATCCTGCTCAGAAAGGGTTTTATATGTATATATATATATATATATATATATATATATATATATATATATATGTATATATATATATATATATATATATATATATATATATATATATATATATATATATATGTGTGTGTGTGTGTGTGTGTGTGTGTGTGTTTTCCTGTGTCAGTGTGATGCGTGATGATATATGCATACGTACTGAGGATAAAAAAAAACAGTCGGAAAGAATATTCAGAGCGTAATGCAAGTGAGTTTAAGAAACTACCATTTCAACGTTATTCAGCGTCAACTAGACGCGTAATTTAGATTATTAAATATAAACATTGACAATGTGTCTATTGTAGAATTTTCATTCATAATTTATTGCATATTACTCCCTCATTACGTCGTAATTATTGCAAACACTGTGGCTTTGAGGGTGTGTCCATTTTCTGTTCTAATTCACAGACGACAACTGTTGGATTTTACCATAGATCCAAGGAATAATTAACGCTGAGATGTACCTCTCTCTCTCTCTCTCTCTCTCTCTCTCTCTCTCTCTCTCTCTCTCTCTCTCTCATCTGTCTGTATGTCCGGGGATGGATACAAACTAGTGTCTTTGAAAATGAAAAGCACAAACACGTTTTATATCATGTCTCCAAAAGTGCTTTCATTTATACTGACATTAATGACAGATGTCATGAGGCAGCAACAGGCAATGACTGCTTCTTTTAGGTCGGAGGCTGGGAGGAGAAACAGTTTAAAAGTCACTCATGAATGGCAGAGCCAAGGGACACTGGCAATGCCCTAGCAAGCAGGACAATGCCCTTGAGACTGACCATATAATCAGTGTCCAAGCCCCGTCTCCCCCCCACCCCAGCTAGGACCAAGGAGGTCCAGGCAATGGCTGCTAATAACTCAGCAGGTAGACCTATAGGCTCCCCAAAACCCACCATCCTTAGCGCATAAGGATTGTGAGGTTGCAGACAATAAATGAACTAACGAGTTTGAGCGGGACTCGAACCCCAGTTATGCGATCACCTGTCAGGGACGTTACCAATAGACCACTTGTCATGTATAGGGTATCCAGGACATTTTGCAACTGATATGGAAGATCAAATGAGGTATGAACCATTTCCGATGCCTAAAATCAAGTGATTATAATGGCTATTCCTTCTATGACTGAATCTTTGTCTATAAGGTACTGATCAAGGAAATATTTCTAATTTAGTGAAATATGAATTGAAGAAAAACATCACGTAACGCTTTCATCAACAACCGCACTTCAAAATGACTTGGATGTCATCAAGACAGTTGATGAACAAACATACACACCCAATCACATACATATAACTGTACACATGGACAAAATATATTCCTAATAGTTTCACAGTTTCGCAACAGAAGTCTATGGAGTACAATGAGGTAGGGAAGTAAGGTAATCCAAAACTGGATGGTCACGTTTTTTCTATCACTGCAAAGTTCATATGTCAAAGAAAATAGCGACGGTATTATCAAAAACCGGTCGTTTGATTGATTGATTTAATTGCACTTGTGTCTTGTTTATTTATCTTTATGTTGACTTTATAACATAACTACACGAATATAGGACATTCACTTAAAAAGTCGCCATCGAAGCCTACATGCATGTGATTAATTTTCACACATTCGATGCTTCTGTATTTATCTTAAAAAGAAAAACAAACATGTTAAATATATTTGACCATTCATTAGCAACCCTCGACAACAGTCGGATAATGCAACTGTGTATATTTACATCCCGAGTCACACTTTACAACTCAATTGCTAAGCAACTATACTCACCTAAAACTGTCAGTTTATGGCAATTAGACTCAAAGTAATTACCTAAGCGTACATCATTTTCTACTCTCCTTAAAACTCATTGTTAATTTAATTTTGGTTTTGCTAATCTACGACGTACTGTTTAATTACGAATACTTGAGATTACTCGCAGTCCCTTTGCGGTTTTCAACCGACGGAGACATGTCATTTGGTTCGTACTTCCATGTTTATGCTTCTTTAGTCCCAATGCGGTCTGTGGAAATATTATAATACAGGGTTCAGATTTAGGTCGGGGAAAACAGTTTTGATCTGGTTCATTACACGGAGATAAACGCTTCCGAATCAGCTGGGAACTAGAAATAGGAAGGAGACTGATTCTCTTGTTTAGTGATGCAGTAAAGCAGAAGGGAAAAGTAGAGAAAGAAAATAAAGGGAAACACGAGGAAAATCTGAGTCCCTGACTGTGTGTATGAAGTACTACTAACAAGACGAAAACTTGCAAGTCATGTAGCGAATGGTGATTGACATCAAAGTTATCAATAGCATAACGGTTGGAAATACTGTTTTCCTATTTTTTAAACATAAGTCCATAACATACATGTCCATGCATGCACATAAACACCCACACACTCACTCACACACACACACACACACACACACATATATATATATATATATATATATATATATATATATATATATATATATATATATATAGAGTATATATACATACAGTATATATCAACATAGATAGGTATATGGATACATAAACTGACATAAATTGCTCCCATTTCTCATATGCATAAAACTTTGCCCTTGTTTACAAGGTCGATGATTTATCTAGCGTCAATTGGTTAAAGTAAAAGGTCATGACAGTTTAAAGATTTAAAGACCGTTCATGAATGGCAGATGGACGATACCCTAGAGACTGACTATATATACATATGATCAGCGCCCAAGCCCCTCTCCACCCAAGGTAGGAAAAAGGAGCGTCAGGTAATGGCTGCTCATGACTCAGCCGATATACCTATAGGTTCCCCCCAAAGCCCCATCTTTATCTCACAAGGATAGCGAGGTTACAGCGACCAAAGGAACTAAAGAGTTTGACCGGGACTCGAACTCCAGTCTGGTGATCACTAGTCAGGGACGTTACCACATCGACCATCACAACAAAAGGCTTTACTTCTATTCTCATCAGCCGGTGAAAAAAGGAAATGCATAATATATATACATATATATATATATATATATATATATATATATATATATATATACACACATATATATGTATACATATGTGTGTGTGCGTGCGTGCATGTGCGTGTGTGTGTGTGTGGTGTGTGTGTGTGGTGTGTGTATCCCCTTTCTGAGTGGGGATACTTTAACATGGTGAAAGGGTTTGCGTATTGCAATGATCAGCAAAGCTGTACTAGTAAAGGCCACCCATACTATGTTAGTTTTCTGTCAGCGATCAGACGAAAATCTCCCACCATCACCAACACGCAGTGGTCAGCGTGGTGATGATAATGGCCAAACCCCATATATGACTAAGGATATGTTTGAGGCCTTTGTCATGCAGTGGACTGTAAGCGGCTACATTTCTTGTTGTTGGTGAATATTAATATAAATATGATGAAAGAGAGATTCGTTCACCAAACGTTTAGCTAGGCTCCATAAGGCACCAGAAGAGTTGGAAGACCCAGGTCTACATGGTTGAGGATTATAAAGCGTGAAACAGGAGATAATGACTGGAGAAGTATTGAATTAAAAACTCAAGATAGAGACGACTGGCGAAATCTAACGGAGGATCTTTGCGTCAATAGGCGTAGGAGGAGTTGATGATAATGATATTAATACACACACATTTATATATATATATATATATATATATATATATATATATATATATATATATATATATATATATATATATATAGTATATCTAATATGAGGATAATAATAAGATTCAATTTTCACGGTTATCTGAGAATTAAACTCTACACAACTGACAAATAACGGTCCTTGTTATGCCTGTGATCTGAACACCCTTTCATATGTAGCTTATTCTTCGAGATCCCCTGTGCTGTGGTTACAGGAGAAGAACATGACATCCAACCCACAGAAAGGAAGTTGGTGATAAGTCATCATCTGGTTTCGACCATAATGGAGACTGATAGTGATAACGATGAACCATATTTTAGATTCTAGAAGAAGATAATCGAGGCAAGGCGTGCGGTCGCATGTTTGTGAGAGAGAGAGAGAGAGAGAGAGAGAGAGAGAGAGAGAGAGAGAGAGAGAGAGAGAGAGAGAGATCCTAACAGAACATTGTAAGGTCAGTCGATGAAATATTAGCCCTTCCATTAAACAAAAACTGTCTCACTGAAAAATCTATTTGTCAGTATTTGTAATTAACCTGAATATCGAGATTACATCTTCCCTGAATATAAATCGCAGGAAAATATGAAAATCTTAGATATTAGTGAACGTTTTTAAATTTCCTTATGAAATTGTAAACCAGCTCTTTCAACTAACTGCTGGGGGTTCACTCAGATGTAACTGGCTTCTGAATAGCATCACTGGGTACAGCACCGGGTTAGATAGACCAGATTCATAATTAGAATCCAAACTACTCCAAAAAATATTCGTTATACGAATGTCCCATTTTTCATGGAGGTATGAGTTACTGTACTTGATATTTTTTTCTAATACTAGTGTACCCGACCCGTCAAAAATGACGTCTAAATATTTAGAGATATACATGCACACGCACACGCACACACATAGATTCAACCCTTTCCACCTAACCCCTTGGTTTGGCAATTTGGGAGAGAGTGTAGTTTCAGAGTGTACCTCTCTGGGTACTCCTCTCACCAGGTTATGACTACTCTATCTCTTTCCCGGAGAATGACATGATATACATAGGGTATATACTGTATATACATATGTGTGTGTATATATAGTCAGACACTTGCTCTTTATTATATAGGGAAGGTAAAATAATTAGAGGAACCGTGGCAAAGACAAATTTTCGACAGTGTAGCTGAATCAAGGGAGAATAATGAGGACCCAACACAATACTGGACTGGACTGGGATTAATTGATTCATTGTTCGAAGTTTTCTGGTGTCATAATTCAAAGGTGATTATCGCCAGTTCACAGAGGGTCATCCTGTTTAACTATGTCATTACGCACGCGAAATGGCCATATAGAGGGCTATAAAAAAAGAATACTATAAAAAGGGGCTTTTGATTTCACACCAATTTACGGCAGGAGATTGAGTTCTTCAGAAACGATCGTTGCGGAAATAACACTCAAGAACATTTCCACGACTCTCGTCGTGCTCTTAATGACAATTCTCTGAACAGCACTAGCTCTCTCTCTCTCTCTCTCTCTCTCTCTCTCTCTCTCTCTCTCTCTCTCTCTCTCTCTCTCTCATTCTATTTATCCATTTTAAAACTCACAAGGATAAGAAAATAATGTAAATACAATTGTGAAATGAAATTTGTAAAAGGTAGTGTATGTTTTACATTGGTTTTGATGGTCGTATATCTCTAAAAAAAGAAATACTCTTATTTCATAAGAAAGCAGTCCTACACTCTGTATTATATCACGAGTGCGGTCTATAGTATACGTATAAGCCTATAGCCCAAGGCACACAGAGTGTGAGCTAGAGAATGTCTACGGAACTAGGAGAATTTGAAAACTGAAAAGAGGCCAAGCGGGTGGGTTGACACGTTT
>NC_090727.1:177626690-177659190 GCF_036898095.1 Palaemon carinicauda | reverse complement strand
GCATGCCATGGTGTGATTTTGGTAAAAAAAATGAGATTATGAAAAGTAAAATGTCAATTTCTCTAAATAGAAAAGTATTTAATCAGATGGTCCGACCAGTACTAACTTATGCATCGGAAACTTGGAGCCTTATACTAAAGCCTTAGAACCTAAGCTGGTTACAAATAAAAAATCTATGGAAAGAAAAATGATGGAAATTACACCAAGAGGCTGAAAAAGAGCAACATGGATACGAGAGCAAACTAAAGTGGAGAAGATTCTAACATGTAAGAAAAACAAATGGACATGGGTAGGTCATATAATGAGAATGACAGGCCTAATACATGGACATTAAGAATACCAAAATGAGTCCCTTGAGATTGCAAAAGAGTCAGGGATGGGAAGTGAAGACGGTGGATTAAAGAACTAAGAAAATTTGTGCGTATAGAATGGCATAGAAAGACCATAAACAGACGAGAGTGGAAGAACATTTCTGAGGATTTTGTCTCGCAGTGGAATAGTTTTGGCTGATGATGATGATGATATTTCAAGCCCTATGTGTTATTCATGATAATAGGCTACTGTTTTTGGAAAGAAATTGACGTCAATTTCATAACTAATTTAGTCTTTATAAAGTCTAATATAGTTTGTACAAGGGCAGACGTAGGCCTACCCGCTAACTAGTCCTAGTAAATGTAACTGAGGGAAGGGTTGGAGTGGGCCATTGTTCTCCCTGTGATGACATGTCGACATGAGCAAGGTTAAGTAGGAGTATCCTAAGTTAGAAAACACCTCTTCAACTATTATTATTATTATTATTATTATTATTATTATTATTATTATTATTATTATTATTATTATTATTATTATTATTATTATTATTATTAGCTAAGTGACAACCTTGGACGGGAAATCAGTATTCTACAAGCCCGATGAGGGCTCCAACAAGGAAAGTAGCCCAGTGAAGAAAAGAAATAAAGGAATAGCAATTAAACTATATACAGTATAAGCAATGAAAAAAAATGAATATTTTAATTGAAGTAAAAACGTTAAAATAAAATACCCATATGTAAACCATAAAACGAGATTTATGTCCACCTGCTCAACAAAAAAGCTTTTACAAAAAGTTAGAACTTCGGAAGTTCCACTGATTCAACTGTCTGATTAGAAAGATCACTCCGCAATCTAGTCACAGCTGGAATAAAACTTATAGAATAGTTTTCAGTATTGTGCCTCATGATAGAGAAGACATGACTCTTAGAATTAACTGCACATATAGTACTACGCACTGGAAGGTAAATGCTGGAAGAAGTGAGTGTAATAGATGATGTAAATTATGAAAAATCTTATGTAACCTTCATAAAGAATTAATTGAACGACGGTGCCAGAGATTAATATCCAGTCCGGGAATAATAAATTTAATAGACCGTAAGTTTCTCTCCAACAAATTAAGATGAGAGTCAGCAGCTGAGGATTAGACAGGTGAACAATACTCGAAACAAGGTAGAATCAGGGTTGCATTATCCATAAGGCTGGCTAGGCTGAAACCCAGGTTCTCAGCAAGAGCAGAGGCCCTCCAGGAGCAGGGGCCCATCATGAGCAGGGGCCTATGGAACTTTTTCCTTTTAGTATTATATGTGGAAACTATAGATTATCTACTTCAGTTGTAATATTATTGTAGTAAATTGTAAGAAAAGAGAACGTGAATTATGGATGGAGTGGGGAGAGTCTGCTTGGGGATGTCAAAAGGCCAAACGAAGCTTGAAGTCTTGGAGTTCTGTCATGGGTTAATACAGCTCTGGGTAGAATAAAAGAATTAAAACATTTCCTAAGGGTAGACTGACCACCGAAAATCATAAAAAAAAATCAATAAGACCAAAATTTGTATCATTCAAGAATGACAGCTAGAATTTTAAGTAAGCTGCATATAGTTAAAGAGTCATTGTCAATGGAACGATCTGGATGTTTGAAAGCCACTGTCCTCGACCTACCCGCAATTATACTTTGAGTTTTGTTAGGGTTCAACTTCATACCACATAAATTGCACTACACACTAATTACAGGTAGCTCTCTATTAGGGGACTCTGCAATCATAGCTCTACACTTTGTAGATGGAATTAATACAGAGAGAGTCACATCATCTGCATGTGCAACGAGCTTGTTTTCTACGTGTATATAGAACGGAAAGTAATAGACCACGAACACTACCATGAGAAACCCCAGATATCCCATTCTTATACTCGCTATGGTGCCCATCAACAATAAATATTTGCGATCTATTACTTGAAAGATCCATAATGATGTTAAGAAAATACACACCTATTCCCATCTGTTTAAGTTTGAAAGGTAGGGCCTCATGTCAAAGGCAGCAATAAAATCAAGGCCAATCATACGAACTTCCTGACCACAATCAAGGGATTTCTGTACAGAACTGGACGTTGTATGAAAGGCATCACATGTTCCAAGTCCTTTGCGAAAACCAAGTTGCAAATTAAGGAAAAGATGACTACCTTCATCATACCGATTTAGACGGTTCCCATAATGACTTTCAATAACTTCAGATTGAATGGTAGTTATGTAAATTTGGTGGTAATCTGCATGGCTAGGGCTATCACAAACATATTTATCCAGTCTCCGGAGTAACATTACCAATCCTCCAACAAGTGCAAAAAAAAAAAAAAAAAAATATTTTCTTGTTAACTTTCAAAAAATAACAGAGAACCTAAGACCTAAGAATTCAGGGGTCTTTATAAAAAAACAAAGTTAAAGTACCATTTGTGTCTACACTTCCGTAAGCATCAATGTCCAGTTAGAGCGTTTTACTTTCATGGGTCCGAAAAGCTAAACTTGTTAGTTTACCTTCAGAAAAACAGGAATGCAGAAAATCAAGTTTCTCATTACTCTGCCTACTGTTAAACACAACAGCCAAAAGGGTTATCTTTTCCTGTGGATATTGAGTGACAGAGACATATGGTTTAAGTAGGAAAAACTGAAAAGTCAACACCAGAGCTTGCAGATATAGAGTAGCTCACCATTACCGAAAAGGGCTTCTTTTATGGTTAGACTGTATTCCTTTACAATTAAAGCATAACCTCTGAGCATCAGCATTGGACTAGGGTTAGTACTTTACTCGGTATTTTAACGCACAATCAGATATGTAATCAGATTTTCATTCAAGAAGAAAAAAAGAACAGGCCCTGCTCTTTTATCCAAATAAAAAAGATCACTCAAAATGCTATTTCAGTCTGCATGAGATATTATATAAATATATTCAAAGAGTATGCCACATCAGGGGCAGGCTGCTAAGTCTTAATTACCAACGAAACCAAAGTAAGATCAGACGTCCCAACTGGAGGACCATCGTTGCTCGTTATAATACCAGGGCAGTCATTGTATGCCGGGTCACCGGGTCCAAGCAATTACTAGACTTGTGAGTAGCCTCACTTATGATTTGATCACAAATCTCTTAAGCACGGTGATCAGTAGGAGAAACAAAATTTAACTATTCTCTATGGTGAGCACTGAAATCCCCAACAAGAACAAAAGAGCTCTTTCTATCATTTTCTTGTATCCTAGCCATAGTGGTAAGCAGAAAATCGAGAATAGAACCATACACGTCTGATTACTATAGATAAAACACAAATAAAAATTGTAATGCCTGCCACACTTTAATGACCTGAATCTTATGGCATTCACATTCGTAGCAGGACTTTTGTGAAGTAGGGTACTGTCCTAATAGGCTATACTGTACCTCGCCACTCCCCTTGCCCTGGGGATGGCATCCCATTTCAAAATTATTTGCTTCTTAAAACCTGGAACAAGCAGCTTAGATGAGTGTTACTTTTGAGAAACCAAAGTACAGCCTGGAGGCAACTGTAACGTATTTAATATTGTCATTCAATTAATAAATATAGCAATACAATAGACGACACTAGCTAAATCTAGGATCCACTGTTCCTGTATTTTGTTTAATATCTCCACACAGAATTAGAATAAAAAACAATAAAAAGGTTTTATTATAATAAAAATCAACATGAGTAAAATAACAATAACAATTACTCATAAAACTCATAGACTAAGGACAAAATTTAGGAAAAATGGGTTAACATGGCGGAGCTGACACACCATACAAGGCTTAGTACCCTGCGGGATAGCCACTTCAACTGAAGGAAGGACAGTAACGATGATTTTGAAAAGGAATACCATAGAAGAAGATAAAGGAATGGATAAGGAAAAGGCAAACAATTGGTAGACCACCAGGCATCATTGGGCCTTCTATTAAGCACCGGTCAAAAAAAAAGGAACAAGAGTTAGAGAAAACAGCTAGATTAGTGTGCCTGGGTGTACCTTCAAGCAAGAGAACACTAACCCAAGATAGTGAAAGACCATGGTAGCCTACAGAGGCTATGGCTCTATCCAAAACTAGGGAACATTATTTTGATTTTGGAGTAATCTAGAAGAGCTGCTAGTACACAGTTTTCTTACATATTTGTGGACTCCGCCACCACCACTTACTTAAAAAGACCTATGGCACCGTATTCTTACTCACTGAATTCAATAGTATCTTTGAATGAGGTTAGGTCGACCCTGCTAATAGATCTTCAGGGGAGGCTATAAACAGGATTCTCTCATTTCGGGTTGGAATTATCATTCAAGATTTACATTTGAATACTGCATTGATAATCTGTTCATCACAAATCTCTTTCAGATGTCCATTGGGTGTATTAACTTCAGTATGTACTTTCAGTTCTTTTTATTGAAAATCTATAAAAGATAATAAACTTAATATTAATTAATCAAGGAAGGAATTATCATGAAATAAACAAAATTACTTATCAAAGGTATTTCCCGGAGCCTATACATCCGGTTTCATTTATAAACTGTTTATACTGACATTATTTTACATATTTCAAGAAGATGATAAATTGAATATAATTCATTTTTCCTTAAAAGAAAAATGTAGTTACTCTTTTTGTAACAGAAATAATGAAATACTAAAAACTATGCAACTGATACTGAGAGAGAAAAAATAACCTTTATAAATCTCTTTTCGTTTCAGAACGTGTTGAACCCCAAGGCTTATAACTTGGATATCGTGTTGCCTGCTGTGAGTGGCGTCATCAGGCTCTATACAGGACCACTTTTAGCTCTAGCCATAATTCTGTTCCTCTACTTCACTATCAACACTTTTGTAGATGGAATATTCACCAACCCTAATTTCGGAAGATCAGCGAGGTAAGTCACTCGCAATTAATTACCTAAAATATTGTATCGGGCCCGTCTCTCTCTCTCTCTCTCTCTCTCTCTCTCTCTCTCTCTCTCTCTCTCTCTCTCTCTCTCTCAGAAAACCTCGTTGACGAATTCTGTTCTAGTTGATGAAAACCAACCATTGGATTCACAGAAAATATAAAGTCTTTTAAGAAGCTGATGCTCATTATTGAGATTGTAACAAAAATGCCTTATGTTCACTGATTTTCAGCTTTGCATTTATTTATATCCTAAAGAATGAAGGAATCGTTCGCTTTTTATCCAAATAAAGTTATGTTTCCAGAATATTTGGAGAACAGTTTCTTTAAATAAAAACATGATGTATCTACTTAGTGTTCTGGTTACGTTTGTTTATTCTTAAAAAAAATCTATTTGCAAACCATGTCAATTATCGATATGTTTTTACCTTTTTCCAGCCACAGCTTCACTCCGACGTTGGATGCTCTGACGTACGTCGTACTTAACGCCATTAATGAATACTAGCTGGAAAGGTCCGTCTGACTATGGTTCCAACACACCAAGGATATGTTTGCTTGATTATGGCTCCAAAGAACTGGACGCTCACCGAACTGCAGTTTCAAAAGACATAAAATGTTCACTAAGTACGGTTTTGTAACACTGCTAGAAAACACTCGCTAGACCAGTGACTTAGAACCACTCTCGTAGATTGTACTCGACTCTTGAGTCTGGATAGAAAAGTGCGGAACTTCGGAAGACTCTCATTTGACTACAGGTTGAAAACAACAATGGGAAATGTTCGTCTTACTAAGGGTTCATAGCCGTTTTCATTATAAAAGGAAATATTTAACCTTCATGTAAAAACACAACATAAGCATTACTTAGTTTTTATTTATTTGAATTTGATTTGTATTTCTGTGGTAATTCTTAGTATGTTTTATTTATAACAACTTAGTCTATGATGACGCAACATAGTTCATGTCTGATATATTTTAAAGAAACTATTGTCAGTAACTCTGGGACTGCTACTGTCAACAAAAATTACCTAAGCATTTTCGTTGTTATTAAAAATAGGAATAACACTGATTTAATCGAAATATTTCCCATTATGTTCTTAATAATATTACTGGGATAAAAAGTTGCTGCTGGATAAAAACATTTACAATATGAATGTTGCAACGTATGTAGCTAGATGAATAGGCCCATTCTTTGTATATTTCTAGCATTAATGTTTCTTCCAAATATTTATCGTAGGAACTTACAAACAAAAAATATCGCATGATTTCAGATGTCTGATAGTAAACGAGGGCCTAAGAGTCAAGGACTGTTAAGTAAAACATCTTCGATCTGTTGTGACGTAACAAATTCTATGATGTCACAGACCTGTTGAACCAGTATATTTATTTCTTAACCGATCTTCATTTTAATGGTGCCATGTATCTCCTCTCTGGCGCAGGTGGTTCTATGCGAACTGCCTACGCTGGAAAGACCAGAGGCAAATTGACGCATAATACTCATTAGCCAAGTTTGTTTTGATTATAATTATAAATATTTTTTTGTGTGTGTGTACAAACACAAGATAATTTAGGAAAATTAGGGTAGAATTTAGTAAAGGATATGTAGTTAAATTATCTGTATTTATACTGTGGATTTCACATTATAAAAGATATATTTTGTTTTAAATTTAGATTAAGTGTGTATTTTTCTCTTCTTCCATATATCTGAATGCTTGATTATGCGCATGTGCAGGAGTACACATGAAAAGTCTGGTAAAACAGATGATCTGAGAGAGCTTTTTCAATGACTCGAATGACTTTATTGTACAAAAAAATGGCAATTTAAAGTCTCTCATTGTGTCTAGTTAATAGTGACTAATGTTTCTTAAGACTGTCATGGTTTGTGGTCTCTAATTGACATTTGTTAGTTTCTAAAGGACTGTGTGAGAGTGTGATTCCATGTAAGTACTTAAACTTAAAAGCTAATTTCTTGTTATGTTTTTTTATAATATTTCTTTGTTACTTTACTTGTTGCTGTAAATATTTGTATTAGATTTCTCCATTGATGGTGTCATAATCATTTATAACAATTTCACTTCAGTTGCTATAAATATTCAAATAAACTGTTAATACACTTGCTGTTATATACTGTATCTCTTTACCAAAATTTGTAATATTTATTATAATTATAATCTAACTTCAAGGTTCCTGTATATAGTTTTAAAATTGCTCACATTTGAACGTTCTTTTTTTTTGAAGTTTTGTTGAAGTAATGGAAGAAATACATGACGAACTTGACAAAATTCTAATGCTGCAAACAAAAGGAAAATTAAAATGTCCTAGTTACACGATACCTTTTATTTTGCCACATTTTAAATCCAGCTCCATTGGATTATAAACCACTATGCTTAGACTCCTAACTATATCATAATGCCACCATTGTATATATTTCTACATTTCTAAACATATTGCGCCCCTATTTTTATGTTAATAAATTGCGAGTAAAGCTTACTATTTGCGTATGTGGTGTAAGACGGATTTGGAGGAACATAGACTCTGGAAGTTCGTTTGAGCGTATTTCTTGTGTCTTTTGAAATGTATGTATGTTCGTATGTCAAAGACTTAGAAAAATAGCAAGGACTGCATAGAAGAATGAACAAGAATGAACAAAAAGTTTACAAATGAATAAGATTTTCTTTTTTCATTGATAATTCAATCGTATTCTTCAATATTTTCTAGATATGTATGAATAACTTATTCATAATAAAAAGGAATAAAAATCTAGTATGCATAACAAGCATGGCGTATGTATCCTGAAGATATATTTTTTTTTTTTTGATGAATATGTACTTATGAAAAAGCTGTTTTTTATGCTGATGTACAATATACTGTACATTAATGTAAATCAGTTTGTACTTGAGAATGAAAAAAGTAAGGCGATGACCATTTTACCGAATATCCAGTTAATTAAAAAAAGTATTTTGGGTCTATTGATAATAAAAAAAAAAGGAAATATTAATTTCTGTGCTTCAGCAAGTTCTAATTATTTTCTTCAGTGACGGAAACTATTCAGATTGCAATGCGTAGACTAAATTAGGTTGATTATTGTTAAATATGTTTAACCTATATATGTCAGCATTGATCCCAATGTTGCATTTAGTCTATTAAATGATTACAGTTGATATATATCTCCCAAATGACTCAGTAAGTTTCTTAACTACTCTACTGAGGCAATGTAAGAATTCGTATGGCAGTTATACTAACTTGGTAATTAAATGGCGTATAAGGTAAAGCTAAGATTCCCTCAGAAGGGATCTTAGATAAGTGACCCTCTCAATATTGTCAAGGAGTATTCTGAGTTTAAAGTTCAGATACGGTAGTGATATGTTTATAATGAGTAATATTGGAACGTAACTAGTGACTATAGTAATTGGAAAAGATCCTCTATAAGTTTATCACTTTACTGACGTATCTTTTAAATGCATTTTATTAAAAAATTGCTCCGAATTTGAATGGATTATTTTCGACAAGTACAGCCAGAGATAATTATATTCAACTGCTCACTGTATGTAAAAGCTCTAATCCATTCTATAAAATGTCATAATGTTTGTGTAATAGACATAGTTCTGACTCCTAACTCCTTAACTTTACTTACCAATGATTTGTATAATAAAAAAAATGCCCATTTTCATTTTGGTCCTGAAAATTAGATAATGCATAACAATATGACCGTGTATTGAAACACCTTTCTTGATTCGTACTTATTAATGAGCAGTCCCAAGTACATGAAGTACTTTTCTTCCCCTGTCTGACTGCGAGGTTCTCCTTCCATGATGGTGTCTAGTAAGCAAGTGACTCGCTCGCGTGTCGTCTGCCATATCCAGGAGGGGGGTTGTCTATGTAGATCTGTGCCAGGGCTGCTATGCCTTCACTGATTTGGTCGGCCTTTGTGTTCAGGTCGGATATCGTCCTGTTTTGGCATAAGTGATAGAATAAATACTAGAGGAAATATAGGTGCACACGCATATACAGTACATTGTCTATCTTCTTGTCTGACTATTTATCTGTTTGTCTATCTTACATATATATACATAGACTAATAAGACAATAGAACAATTGACATTAGTATTACCGAGACGAAAGTACAAATTATTCAAAGATGAACTTTGAATAATCAAACGAAATAACCAAAGATAATTTTCAAGACTTGGATGATTTTTCCAATTCTGACATTTTGTTGAAATAGTACATGAAATACATTTTAATTTCATACAAATGTTGTTGCTGCAAAGTACAGGGAAATCATTGGCTATTAGTTATACGACAATTGTTTAGTCTTCCCCATACTTAGACTTCTAATTAACTAAATAGTTTCATTCCTTCCTTGATGCATATAATTATAGTTTGTCCTTACCTTCCAAAGATTTTAATTAAAGTACCAAAATCCATCAGGTAAAAACGATCGATTTGCGCTGTTAACCTTTAACATACATACATATACCAAGGCACTTCCCCCAATTTTAGGGGGTAGCCGACATCAACAAATGAAACAAAACAAAAAGGGGACCTCTACTCTCTATGTTCCTCCCAGCCTGACAAGGGACTCAACCGAGTTCAGCTGGTACTGCTAGGGTGCCACAGCCCACTCTCCCCCGTTATCCACCACAGATGAAGCTTCATAATGCTGAATCCCCTACTGCTGCTACCTCTGCGGTCATCTAAGGCACCGAAGGAATCAGCAGGGCCTACCAGAACTGTGTCACAATCGCTCGCCATTCATTCCTATTTCTAGCACGCTCTCTTGCCTCTCTCACATCTATCCTCCTATCACCCAGAGCTTTCTTCACTCCATCCATCCACCCAAACCTTGGCCTTCCTCTTGTACTTCTCCCATCAACTCTTGCATTCATCACCTTGTTTAGCAGACAGCCATTTTCCATTCTCTCAACATGTCCAAACCACCTCAACACATTCATATCCACTCTAGCTGCTAACTCCTTTCTTACACCGGTTCTCACCCTCACCACTTCGTTCCTAACCCTATCTACTCGAGATACACCAGCCATACTCCTTAGACACTTCATCTCAAACACATTTAATTTCTGTCTCTCCATCACTTTCATTCCCCACAACTCCGATCCATACATCACAGTTGGTACAATCACTTTCTCATATAGAACTCTCTTTACATTCATGCCCAACCCTCTATTTTTTACTACTCCCTTAACTGCCCCCAACACTTTGTAACCTTCATTCACTCTCTGATGTACATCTGCTTCCACTCCACCATTTGCTGCAACAACAGACCCCAGGTACTTAAACTGATCCACCTCCTCAAGTAACTCTCCATTTAACATGACATTCAACCTTGCACCACCTTCCCTTCTCGTACATCTCATAACCTTACTCTTACCCATATTAACTCTCAACTTCCTTCTCTCACACACCCTTCCAAATTCTGTCACTAATCGGCCAAGCTTCTCTTCTGTGTCTGCAACCAGTACAGTATCATCAACAACTGATTTACCTCCCATTCATGGTCATTCTCGTCTACCAGTTTTAATCCTCGTCCAAGCACTCGAGCATTCACCTCTCTCACCACTCCATCAACATACAAGTTAAACAACCACGGCGACATCACACATCCCTGTCTCAGCCCCACTCTCACCGGAAACCAATCACTCACTTCATTTCCTATCCTAACACATGCTTTACTACCTTTGTAGAAACTTTTCACTGATTGCAACAACCTTCCACCAACTCCATATAACCTCATCACATTCCACATTGCTTCCCTATCAACTCTATATCATACGCTTTCTCCAGATCCATAAACGCAACATACACCTCCTTACCTTTTGCTAAATATTTCTCGCATATCTGCCTATCTGTAAAAATGTGATTCATACAACCCCTACCTCTTCTAAAACCACCCTGTACTTCTAAGATTGCATTCTCTGTTTTATCCTTAATCCTATTAATCATTACTCTACCATACACTTTTCCAACTACACTCAACAAACTAATACCTCTTGAATTACAACACTCATTCACATCTCCCTTACCCTTATATAGTGGTACAATACATGCACAAACCCAATCGACTGGTACCATTGACAACACAAAACACATTAAACAATCTCATCAACCATTCAAGTACAGTCACACCCCCTTCCTTCAACATCTCAGCTCTCACACCATCCATACCAAGTGCTTTTCCTACTCTCGTTTCATCTAGTGCTCTCCTCACTTCCTCTATCGTAATCTCTCTCTCATTCTCATCTCCCATCCCCGGTACCTCAACACCTGCAACAGCAATTATATCTGCCTCCCTATTATCCTCAACATTCAGTAAACTTTCAAAATATTCCGCCCACATTTTTCTTGCCTCCTCTCCTTTTAACAACCTTCCATTTCCATCTTTCACTGTCTCTTCAATTCTTGAGCCAGCCTTCCTTAATCTCTTCACTGCTTTCCAAAACTTCTTCTTATTCACTTCATATGAATGACCCAATCCCTGACCCCACCTCAGGTCAGCTGCCCTCTTTGCCTCACGTACCTTGCGCTTTACTTCCACATTTTTCTCTCTATTTTTCATACTTCTCTATACTATAACGCTGCAGCCATTCTTCAAAAGCCCTCTTTTTCTCTTCCACTTTAAGCCACATCATGATAAAGATGATAATGATAGGCATTATAATTAGCGTTATTTAATCTATAATAAATTACACAAATTCTTATTCTTTTTTTTTTCTCATCTTATCCCTGTTGGAGCCCTTGGGCTTATAGCATCTTGCTTTTCCAACTAGGGTTGTAGCTTAGCAAGTAATAATAATAGTAATAATATAGATATAAGTAAAAATTTTATGCTTATGTGCCATGGGACACACTCGCTGGAATCTTCCTGTCAAACGTCTTCAATTATTATCAGAAATCATTCCTAATTGATGATATGACACAAGGTAATATCAGCAAATAAACATCAATTTATACTTTAAAAAAAAAGATGATTCAATAATTCTATAAATATTTCTCTGAGCGAAAACAGTTTCCCTGACCAAATGTCTAAAATTATCAACTGAAATTGTTTATAACTTAATAAAAAGATTGCTTGGAAGCATTACACGTTATTTTGACGATTCAAAACTAGAAAAAATATCTCTTTTACCAATAAAGAAAATAGAGAAGGTAAAGGAATAAGAGAATTCCACAAGAGACCAAACACGAAGGATTGCTTACTGTTGAAGGTAGTCATCAGCTCTCCTGATGGACGAAGACGCCCACAACATCACGCCCAGGTAAAGGCTGAAGATGATGACGAGAGGAACGATAGCGAAGAGTCCCGTCGAAATCACTCTGAGTGGAAATGGAGAATATGCTGAACTTTATCTTCATTAATCATGGTTGAAGGATAGTTTTTAAGGGGTTTACGCTATCAACTTAGTCACGGGAAAAGTTTTATGCATAATATATTCAGTGATGTTTCGTTTAGTGTGGATAGACAAATTTTGGGAAGTAGATAGGTATAGTCTACGCTATTTACTTGGTCACTGGAATTGTTTTATGCATATTATATTCAGCGATGCTTTCTTTAGTGGAATAGACAGATTTTGTTGAATAGATAGATGTAAGGATCAAATTTATTATTATTCAGCTGCCAGATCGGAGTTGGAAAGCTCACGAGTAACAATACTTTCTCGATGTCAATTATAGCACTACAAGGAGACACCATCAATAGCATGTCAGTCCGTGGCGTCTACGGAGGAGCTTTATTAGGAAGCTGGAATAGAGCACAACATAAGAAAATAAATTCTCGAGAGAGAAAGAACATACAAGATGAATTAAGACTTGATGACACTTGCATCAAATCTTAGCGGTCAAGAAAGAACGGCAGTGGGTGTGATCAGAAAGATAAAAAAAAAAGTGAGACACAAGAAAAGAAATAAGCATAGGAACATAAATGAACCTTCCAGAAAAAGATAGATATACACTGCAATAAGTAGATAGGTTATTTAAGTGAATAAAATAAACCCACACACATAGATCACTTAATAAATAGATAACAAATAGTTAAATAAATGAATAACGACGAGAAAATGACACTCAATAAGCCCTTATTAGCTTCAACTGATTTGACCTGTGGGTCATTGACAAATACAGGATGTGATTTTATGGGCACTTATAATGTACTTATGATGTACTTACAATGTCGTGCCTTCCTCTTTAAAGGCATAAAAAAACGATTAACTGGCAGTTTCCTGTGACGAAGGATATCAAAGAAGCTTACAACTAAGTAATTTTGATACTGAGACGTAATCGAGTACGCGTATATTTACACTCACATACATTTATATGCATATATATATATATATATATATATATATATATATATATATATATCTAAAGACTCACACACAGTTTATATATATATATATGTATATATATACATTATTGTACTATATATGTATATTTAGATATATATATATATATATATATATATATATATATATATGCATACACACCCATATATACATATATAAAATACACATACATATATATACACACACACACATATATATATATATATAAATATATATATATATATATATATATATAAATATATATATATATATATATATATATATATATATAATAAGGTATATACTTACTGCATGTATCCACATACATATGTGTTATATACAAATAGATATATGTATATATACATATATATGCATATATATGTATATATACATATATATGCATATATATATATATAAATATATATATACACTATATATATATATATATATATATATGTATATATACATATAGTGTATATATATATATATATATATATATATATATATATATATATAGAGAGAGAGAGAGAGAGAGAGAGAGAGAGAGAGAGAGAGAGAGAGAGAGAGAGAGAGAGAGAGAGAGAGAGAGAGCTAAGTCTATCAAATACTTATTCATTACCCTCAAGCAGATCACGAAATACGTTCGAACCATCTCATCAATTAAAAAAAAAAAAAACTAAAACTCAAGAACTGCTGAACCAAACTGATTCAAAATTGCACCTACGGAGAAAAGAGATCGGAGAGGGGCAGCAACTTGGTCTCCGGCTCTTCTCCTTCGTCTGACTCCAGCAGCATGACCAAGGCGTCCTGCAAAACCATGCTGACCTCTTGGATCATGTCAGCTCCGGTCCTGACCTCGTGCAGGGAGGCGTCTTCGGGGGCGTCCCATTTGGGTGTGCCCGTGAAGGAGTCCCACAGGACTGCAAGTTGAGGAGGATATTGGGAATAGTATCATAATCATGATGATAATAATAGTGATAATGATAATATCAAAAACAATAATAACAAGAATGATAACAATAATAATGATAAGCAAGGCAATAACAAAAAGCAGTACTACTGATAACGATGACAATAGTAGTAGTAGTTGTAGTAGTAGTAGTAGTAGTAGCAGTAGTAGTAGTAGTAATATAATGATAGAAATAATAATAATAATAATAATAATAATAATAATAATAATAATAATAATAATAATGATAAAGTCTGTAAATTTCATAATAACTACAATATTATAACATTTGGCATCAGTCCGAAGAAGGACAGGAAAAAATAAGTTATAAGCATAGCAGAGAGAGAGAGAGAGAGAGAGAGAGAGAGAGAGAGAGAGAGAGAGAGAGAGAGAGAGAGAGAGAGAGAGAGAGAGAAAAGAATTAGTGGTCACTGCAATTATCAATTAATAATATGCTATAGAATACAAAACGCTTCTTACTATGAAATATACAGCATTTTTTTTTAGATAAACAGAAATACATATTTTGTACTGTAAATCTGTTTTGGATTCGACATTTGTTATTATTTTCTCTTATTAGGAAGAAGAGCAATTTAAATCAATGCTTCAACGAATACAAATATTACAGATAAAGGAGATTCTTCTTAACACATGGAACTGAGGAATAGAAGGGTAATGAATGAAACAGAAACTAAAAAAAATAGAATAATGTTGTCACTTCTTTTTGCAATAGATAATGAAGACATATCTCAGTTTTCTTGACTACTGGATGAAATGCTCCGTATTTGATACTCCGTATTTGACTTGGTCAAGATTTGCGGCGCTGCCAAATTTTCCGTGATGCAGAGGGATTGATACCACGTTTCTCATGAAGCAGATCACTAATTATAAAGTTTATGGCAACACCGCACACACACACACACACACAAAAAAAAATATAATGTCATATCTATTAGATTATCTCCTCTATCCGAGAATAATAATGAATCAGCATAGAAAAATATGACATTAATTCTAATCTTCAAGTCCCAACTTTTTGTTGATTCGTTTTTGAAAGAGTAAATCACGAGTCCATGGGAAACCACAGGTTATCAAGAATTGATATATTTTAGAAATTTTACATTTTACAGGAAAAATTATGGCAAACGCGCCTCCAGTTAGTTGATTGATATGGAAATTTGACAGCTTTGAGGTAATGAACTTCAATTCCATTGAATTTTATGGTGTAATCAAAGGTTAATTGCTTTTATCCTTTCAATTTTACATGCTGCTAAGAGCCAATTATCATCATAGTTATGTCAAATATAATTAGCTGTAATTGCAAAGTGCTGTATATTTTTCTCAGAAAATCTACACTATACATGGTAAGGTCTGTAGAACTTGATACAAGGCTCAAGTTCCCACATGCTTTGTATTACTTACGTGATGCAGTAGTAAGGAAAACTTTCATCAAATCCATGTTTATAACAGTAGATTGCTTAATTTCTTCTTAGATTTCCAAATGTGATAATTAAATCAATTTCATATTACCACAGATTTATTGAAAAAGTAATTTTTTTTTTGTCCGGATTTTGTTATAGTTTTAAGTCCACTGGGCTGTAATATCACAATTCACTTTTCTTTTGTGTATTGATCTTATATTTTTCTTTCACGTTACATTGATATGTTTTCACTATAATGGGTTACATCTTGCATGATGCCTGTTTCGAGACACACTGGCTTTTGAAAATACGGAGTTTGAGATATACCTCTCTATTTTCGAATGAAGAATTGTCAGTTATAGTATCTCACAATCTTTCAACTTTCTTTAGCTTGTAGAGCTATAAAGCACATTCCTAATACTCAAGAGGAAAACAATGTGCTCCGATCCCTACCATGACCCGAAGTCAAATAACTTGAGCGTGAACTCTGCCGCGCTCTATATAAACTTTTGCCAAAAGCCCTTCCCCTAGAATGTACATCCGCACTATAAAAAATAAAAGACAGCTCCAGTAACTGTAGGTTATGCAACGACGCTCTGCCATTGGTCGACGCTTTGTTTACAATTTCGGCTCAATGGAATTCTGGAGTCAGAGAGTGCCAAAAGGTCAGAAGTTACGGTTAACTTACGTCCTTCTTGCTTGGATTGGATGAAGTGATCGTGATTGGGTGGAAGGTGTTATAAAGCCTTGATTACGTGGATTTAAATGACATATAATGACTCTATTACATAATCTTTGTGAATCACTAGAAAACAAGTGAGGTTTTTACTCATACTGTCGTTACATAGTCCCACATCTCGGTAATTAAGACCACATAGTTTTATATTTCGCAATTAGTCTCACATTCTTTTGGGCATTATTCCATTGCACCAGATTATTAATTATCGTTATACAGTTCAAAGGAAAATAAAAACAATTTTATAATAAGTAGTTTATTTTCATTAGATATCTTAAGAAAACGGAAATCCATAATCAAACAAATGCTCTCTCTCTCTCTCTCTCTCTCTCTCTCTCTCTCTCTCTCTCTCTCTCTCTCTCTCTCTCTCTCTCTCTCTCTATATATATATATCCTTTTTTGAAAGAAGAAGCAATGATATTTGTTCTGAAAACATATTTTATTGATATGAAAAAGAAGACTTGATTGATAGGTCAAAATTTATAAGGATTCGTCACTGCGTAGAATTTCGTTTGGGTACATACTACGTTTTAAATTGGTCTTTTCCAGGGAAATTATTAAGCCATCAATATATTTGTAAGAAGTAAAGGAATCTATCATGTGTATATATCTCTCTGAGATTTGCTATGTGCAAAATGGTTTTATATATATATATATATATATATATATATATATATATATATATATTATATATATGTATATATATAAACACACATATTATACAAATATATATAGTTTATATATATATATATCTATATATATATATATATATATATATATATATATATATATATATATGCAGAATCGATTATACACACACACACACACACACATATATATATATATATATATATATATATATATATATATACATATATATATATATATACATATATATATATATATATATATATATATATATGTATATATACATACATATACATTACACACACACACACACATATATATATATATATACATGTGTATATATATGTATATTTACACACACACACATATATATATATATATATATATATATATATATATATATATATATATACATATATATATATATATATATATATATATATATATATATATATATATATATACATATAATCATAAGACAGAAAAAACATTCATAGGAAACCTTACTTTTTCTTTTCGTTCATTTCTTCGTGGTTATTTTCGTGGTGATGATTATTGGAATTTGTTTTTGCGTCTTCTATGAAAAGGTGACTTTAAAAACCACAGCACACACCTGTCAGCTAGAAATTTCTCAGGTGTAATTCTACCTTTTGGAGGATGAGTACCCGAGAATGGTAGGAAAAAAAAAAACCTTTTTCTCCATTGAGGTGAAAATTTTATATTATTCATAAGGAAAATTATGTGTTTATAATCGTAAAATGAAAAACATTTTCTATTGAGGTGTATACATATAATCATTCATCAGAAGGAATCCTGTTTTATTTTGTGATAAGATAATCCTGTACGGTTGTTTCATTGACAGTAACGATCAAGGTAATGGAAGAATACATTGCATTTATGTTGCATTCCTATGATGAATGTCACTTCTTATTTTGAAAAATTCACGTAACATGTGATAGATATTATAATTTATATTTTTTCTATAAATGCTTAATTAAATTGAGGAAGAACGAAGGAAAACCGTAGGTCACATTCTTTGATCGAAAAGGTGTTTCCATAGTCGTGAATTGAAAACGTATACACTTTTATTTGTTGTTTATTTCCTCACTATAATGAGGAAATAATTAATGAAGGGAAATAGTAATCAACACATTTATGCACTTATTAAGTTATCTATAAGAAAGAAATATCCGTCACACACATACATACACACACACACACATATATATATATATATATATATATATATACAATATATATATATATATATATATATATATATATATATATATATATATATATATATATATTGTATATATATATGTATATATATATACTGTAAATATATATATATATATATATATATATATATATATATATATATATATATATTTATATATATTCATATATATATATATATATATATATATATATATATATACATACAGTATATATATATATATATATATATATATATATATATATTTATATATATATATATATATATATATATATATATATACTTACCTTCCAGATTAATGGACTTAAACTCTAATTGAAGAAGAGGAAGAATCCTCATTGTTGTGCTTCGTCTTAACCAAATAAGAATTATCTATACCCATCTACAGGAGTAATGCCACCAGTAAACTTCATGTGGTACACTGTAGGCATTACAAAAAAAAACTTTGCAGTGTCCCTTCGGCCGCTAGCTCCCCCACTTTACCTCCGTTTCAACTTCCTTTATTGTCCTTTTATCTGTTCAACTTCTTTATTTGCTCTTCATAGTTTAAGTGTACAGTTCTCTCCAAAGAGGTAATTCGGTGCTGAACGGCTCCCCCGGCCCCAGTTCAGGGCATTTTAAAAACCCAATAGATCAGAGCTACATAGCCTATTGCTTTGTTACAATTCCCTTATAAATCTGTTCTCGATCAAAGCAATTCTAAACGTAATTTCATTTAGAGTTTTCTTCGTACCACAACAATGTCAATAAAGCTCCACTGTTACTGGGTCAGTAAGCGTAATGGAGATATTAGGGGGCGGGGGAAGAGTCATAGCCGCCTGAGAGACATTAGTGGCGGAGTATACTATACTGCCAGAGCATAATCAGCTACCGTACCAGCGAAGGGCTGGTGAATCTTTCGACCTCTGACCTCGGCAACCACTTGGCTGGTGGCATGCTGTGGTAGACCTCAAGATGGGTATACGAGGAGGTGATCACTGCCATAGTTTACCGGAAACTGGTTTGAGACTGGAAGATCTTCACACGCTTAGGAAGTGTGATACAGTCGGACGTATTGTGAATACTAAGATAGGGGGATAATTTTAAGGTATTGTGATTGTTTTTATTCACAGATGAAGGTATTTTATTGATCCACTTAAGTTTTAAGAAACCGTCTAAGACGTTGTGTTTGATTTCATTCGTATGCTTAAAATTTCGAGTTAACCTTATCATTTTCCATTTGAATCGTAAAAATTTTAGTAATTTCTCTGCAAGGATTTAATACCTTTTAATGAAGAGAATGTTCTATTCACCAAAGCAACTGGACGCTTTCCTCTTATTTGATGTTTTGATAATCCTTTGAAAATTTATTGAAAATTCCAGTTACATCAAGAATTACGTTTTGAATTATATTTGCCCGATTCTATATGTTCGGTCCACAGGTAAGGTAAACAACACATACACTATAAATAAAACTTTATTGATTAATGAATGAAAATATTTAATGATATGATGTTATATAACAGCTGCAAATAAATCATCAGAAACTGGAATATAAAACAAATGACGTATACTATAATGGTCCGGCATACCGAAGTAAATAGTTCTATAAAAGCTTATTCTTTTCCTAGATAAAGTTGAGGAAATCTTGTCTTGTAAAGTATATTAAAGAATATTTCCCGTAAATTGCTTTTTTTATGGATTTTTTATTTTATTCTTATTTTACCTTTTATATCAACAATGGATTTCTTCTGTCACTCGTTGAAGACTGGTGTCAAGAGTACTGGTTCTTAACCTCCGAGGTTGACCTTTCGCTTCCTGACCTGACCTCTCGGTAGCTGACGGAGTTCCAGTGACCCAGAGAATTTCATGAATGAGTGACAGCGGGGATGGGCGTGGTAATGGGACAGCATGGGCTGATTTGACGGGTGTTAACGAACTTCTTCCTCTGTATGGGCGAGCTTTAGCGAAGAATCCAGGGACGCATTTCTCTCTTTCTCTCTCTCTTTCTCTTCCTCCCTATTGTCGTGATGCCGTCGTTAGCTAAGGGTCGCGGTCTTGGTCGTGATGCTGCAGCGCCCGACCGAGGGATTCCAAAACATCCTGCAGGATACTGCGGAGGGAAAATGGAAGGGAAACAAGGAGCTTAATGGGGGAGTCTGGCCTGTTAATGCGACATAATGCGACAGGATGCCATCATGCGCCTCTTGTTTGCGGCTGCCATCCGTCATAGACCTAATTACAGGATAAAGTAACTCATAAGAAATCAAGCATGCACTCTTGCGTCGTAAACTAATGGAAATTATAGTTGCTGAAATAAACAAAACAGTCATGAAAGGGTCGTGTGGATTACTTTAAATGCGACTTTCGCGTTAGACAGAAAAATAGCAGCGGCACAGATTCCAAAGGTTGATGGTGGAGCCATCTCCTTAGTGAAGATGTCAATTCAAAAGAAACTCAGTATCAAGTAGCGGTAAATATCAGATTGATTGACTGAATATTCTTTTTACGCTTAGAATTAGACCAAACATTATAAACTATTTTTATAATCCGGGCAGTAAAACAAATCGCACTTACAAAAGACTGTCATTAGCGTAGCACCACACTTATGTATAAATCTTAGAAACTTTCATGAATCTGAAGTATACTGTATTGTAGTTGTGTCTTTGCTCTTCTTCCTTATTCGTTTTTTCCTGAGGCTAAATTAACTAGTTTAGCTTTTCGATCTCGTGAAATTAAAGCTCTCTTGATGGACCTTGATGCTTATGGTGTAGACCCAAAATGGTATTTTTCCTTTTTTTCATAAAGACTAGATTTCTTAGCGCCAAAGTTATCTGTTATTTTGCGCAAGTTGGTAAGAAGAGGAACTTTTAGCACTTATTGGAGAATGGGTAATGTTATATAGGAGATATTTGTTTTAAGGTTACTGTTCTTAAAATATTCTATTTTTCCTTGTTTCCTTTCCGTACTGGGCTATTTTCCCTGTTGGAGCCCCTGGGCTTAGAGCATTCTGCTTTTCCAACTATGGTTGTAGCTTAGTTATTAATGATAATAATAATAGTAAATGTGTTTGTGGTAGCTCAAGTCTAACTGATTACCCGTCCAACTTCCATAACTCCCATATTATCTAAAAAAATTTAACGTCTTTTGACAAAACTTCTTAATAGGTTTGCTGAAGGTAATCATCTGTTCCCTAGTTTGCAATTTGGTTTCCGTAAAGGCCTTGAAGCATGTGATGCCCATCTTACAATCTCCAATGCTGTACAGAAATCCCTTGATTGTGGCCAGGAAGTTTTTATGATTGGCCTTGATTTTAGTGTTGCCTTTGACCGTGTTGATCATGAGGCCCTTGTTTTCAAATTAAAACAGTTGGGAGTGGTTGGGTCTTTACTTATCATCATTATTGAACTTTTGAGTAATAGATTGCAAAGAGGTTTTGTTAATGGGCACCATAGTGAGTATAGGAATGGGATATCTGGTGTTCCTCAGGGTAGTGTTCTTGGCCCATTACTTTTTATATTATATACACATGACATGTGGTTTAGCCTAGAAAACAAGCTTGTTACCTATGCGTATGATGCTACACTCTTTGCATCAATTCCATCTCCTGAATGTAGATCTGGGGTTGCTGAATCCTTTAATAGAAATCTAGCTAAAATTAGTGCATGGTGCAAATTGTGGGGCATGAAGTTGAATCCTAACAAAACTCAAAGTATGATTGTAAGTAGATCAAGGATAGTGGCTCCTCAACATCCGGATCTCAGTATTGATAGTGCTTCTTTAAATTTGTATGACTCTTTTAAAATTTTAGGTGTGATTCTCGACAGCAAATTTACTTTTGAGAAACACATTAGGTCTGTGTCTTCTTCAATTGCCCAAAAAATTGGTTTAATGAGAAAGTCTTTCAAGGTTTTTGGTGATCAATCTATTCTGAAGTGTTTTAATTCTTTCATTCTGCCTTGCTTCGAGTATTGTTCTCCTGTCTGGTCTCAGCTGCTGATTCTCATCTTAATTGGTTGGACAGGAACTTTCGGTCTATTAAATTTATTATTCGTGATGTACATAATAATCCATGGCACCGTAGTTCAATTAGTTCATTATGCATGTTGCATATGATTTTTTATAATTCTGACTATCCTTTACATTCAGATCTTCCCGGACAGTTCCATCCTGTTCGTAATACTAGGCATGCAGTTAATTCTCATAGTCTAGCGTTCTCCAACATGAGGCGCAATACTACACAATATTCTAGAAGTTTTATTCTAGCTGTGACCAAGTGGTGGAATGATCTTCCTAATCGGGTAGTGGAATCGGTAGAACTTCAAAAGTTCAAAGTTGCAGGAAATGTTTTTATGTTGAACAGGCTGACCGTTATTCTTGTATAGTTTATATATGGCATATCTGTTTTGATGTTGTTACTGTTTTTAAGAAATTTTTGTTGTAAATTTTTTCTCATATCGTTTATTTATTTCCTTTTCTCACTGGGCTATTTTTTCCTCTTGGAGCCCTTGATCTTAAAGCAACTTGCTTTTCTAACTAGGGTTGTAGCTTAGCTAATAATAATAATAATAATAATAATAATAATAATAATAATAATAATAATAATAATAATATATAGAACAGCCACTCTTTCCTTATTATATAGGACAGATTACTTCTTTTTCTTGACAGTCTTCTGCTTCTTTGCCTGATTCTTCTTTTATTTTTCGTTCTTCTCGACGTCAAAGTTCACTTTAATATTTTTCTTTTATGGTATTTTTCCATATCATAATTGAAAACTTTTTTCCCAACATTCATTTTCTAACAACGCCTTTTGCCAATACATTTGTATTATTTGCAACTCACCAAACTATAGAAATAAGGAAAATACTGTAAAATGTTTGTAATTTTATTCCCAATTTAGAGTTACGGTGAACCACACTACGCTTGGTTTTGGATGTATAGAAGAACGATTACAAAGCCTGGATTACTTATTGCTCTCACTCTAAAGAGGCCTTATGCCAGCACGAGCTCTTCTATATTCTGTAGCTGTTAAATAATTGCAGACATACTTTTAAACCTAATTATAGGAACATTTTGCATAAATGAAAATCTGTTTTTTATGTATTTACTTATTTGAAAATGCTTTAAATTAAAGAGAAAGTGAAAAAATTAATCTTTTGACTGAATAATTTGTTAACACCTCTGGATGTCAGGTAAGAGAGAGAGAGAGAGAGAGAGAGAGAGAGAGAGAGAGAGAGAGAGAGAGAGAGAGAGAGAGAGAGGTTTGAAATGAAAGGAGAATATAACGGAGAGATTTCAAATATCCTGACAAGATTACTCCAAAAGTTACTTTCGATCACAAGGCGACTGGCTCTCTCTCTCTCTCTCTCTCTCTCTCTCTCTCTCTCTTTCTCTCTCTCTCTCTCTCTCTCTCTCTCTCTCTCTCTCTCTCTCTCTCTACTAATTAATTGGTTAATCACCTGGATGGGTCTTCCCGTCCAGATTCGAAATTCTTCTGCGCCAAGGTATTGGAGAATGTTCCCGTCGTGTACTCGTAGAAGATCAGCAGCAAAAGCAACCAGATAGCGATGAGTCCCACGACCGGCGTCTTGACGGCGATATCGCCCAAGGGAGCGATGATGTTTGCGTGCCCTGTCGTGTAGAACTGGAAGAATAGAGAAATTCTAATAGAGGAATGGAAAAGAATGTAAATATTGGCCATGGACGCCTAAAAAAAAAAAAAAAAAAAAAATTCTATGTAAACAAAGGTCAAAGACGTCTCATAAAAAAATCTCTTGTAGGAAAGGGTATGTCTTATAAAAAAAGACCAATTCTCCTCAAAAAGAAAAAAAAATCTATATATACATTGGTGAAGGGCATCTCATAGAAAATTCTCGTGTAAGAAAGGGCATGTTTTAAAAAAGACCAATTCTCCTGTAGAACGAGAGGAGAAGCTACCTGTAATGATAGGTTAAGTATATTTCTTTACAGATGTCTAGCAAAATTAAGAATTGGAAAGAAGGAACGCAATTGATAAAATGATGGAAAAGATTTTAAAAATTAGGAAATGCCTTTTAAAAACTTTAAAATAAAGTGATTGAAAACATATGGGGTTATATAAAGTACAAAAAGAAAAAACTTGGTTGTATGGAGTAAAAGATGATTGAGTTTTTGTGAAATTTGGGTATCGAAAATCAAAGATATCTGGAATCATTCATCTTTGGAAATTTATGAGCTTTAAAAAGTCTTAGAGAGAGAGAGAGAGAGAGAGAGAGAGAGAGAGAGAGAGAGAGAGAGAGAGAGAGAGAGAGAGAGAGAGAGAGAGAGAGAGAGAAGTAATACGCGAAGTCATCTATCACATTTCATGTGCCGAGTCATGCACAAAGTAATAATTCAAAACGCCTAAAGAATTCTCTTTTGTATTTTTATGTCACAATGAGCGGGATAAGAAAACATAACATCTCAATCCAGCAAAGGCCATGACAAAACGAAATAGAAGGAAAGCTACACTGACCGGGGCCTATCTTTATCCAACTGGATTCTACAGAAATTGGCAGAACAAAGACAGAAAGTAATTTTTTTTTCCCTAGGGCCTAGAGGGATACTTACTAACATGGCTCTGAAGAGATTGTTGACGATGTTATGGACATCGAAGAAAACCAAATGACGTCCATTTTCGTCCGATAGTTCGACCTTTTCCTTCGCCAGACCTCGATGTTGTTCTTCTCCCTCTACTAGTTCGTCCTTGGTCGCGTCGGCTGAAGTGAAGCTGCCCATCAGCGCAATGGCAGCGGCCAGGACTGGAAAGTGGATGGAATTATTTTTCTTGTTCTGAAGCCTGGTGCAGATGATCAAGTAAATCAAACAAATAAAAAGAAGCTTAACCCCCCCAAAAAAAAACAAGAAAAAAAAAAAAAACGTAGAAATTTAAATGAAGCAGTTAAAACAGAGTTAGATGGAGAGAAGCCATAATCACCGAATCGAACAATCTAAGTAGAGATACCCAAACTCCGAAGATAAAATATAAGTGATGTCGAATTTAATGTTGCGTATGCATTATAGTCAGTTTGCTTGTGCATATGCTCTGAATACCTGTATGGTGGAAAAAAGCAGCGTTGTTTGAACTTGGCCAACGGAATTCACTTTATATCAATTCATGCTTTCATTGTTATTTCTACTATTATTTAGTTCCTCTTTCATCTACAAACTGTCATTTGGGAAAAAAGAAAATATTAGTTTCTTAATTTTTTCCTTCTAAAAACTCCCCTGAAAATATTAGTTTCTTAATTTTTTTTTCTTCTGAAAACTCCCCTGAAAATTTTCTTTAAACTTTCAGCCATTTGCTGAAAACGGTTAGTGGGTTAGTTAATGTTATTGGGAATGTATAAAAATTATTTTGCTCGGTCGAAAACAGATAATTTTCCAAAGCTCACTTTCACGAAGTGATCCATTAATTTGGTAAAAAGAAAATAGATTTTATATATATATATATATATATATATATATATATATATATATATATATATATATATATATGCATATATATATACATATATATATGTATGTATATATATATGTATATATATGTATATATATATATATATATATTTAGATAGATATGCATATATATATATATATATATATATATATATATATATATATATATATATACTATATCTAATAATAATAATAATAATAATAATAATAATAATAATAATAATAATAATAACGATTACAATAATAATAATAATGATAATAATAATAATAATCTCGCATAATTCCTTCAACCTTTGATATTACCGAAAAGATAATTTATTTCACTTCTCAACGTTGTTCGTATAAAAGAAGAAAAAGAAGACGAAGAATAAGAAAGAAAAAAAAAAGAATTGCTAACGGATGCGTTCGTTGCTAACCATTTCCTTGACAATTAGATAAGATGAAGTACTAAGGATCTTTAGCATTTGACCTTTGACCTTGCCTAACTCGCATTTTAGTGATGCTGCACGAACCAGGTACCGTATATAGATAAACTGGCTTAAGCGATTTGTCAATATAATAATAGTGTACTCGTGCTGTAATAACGGACGTCTAAATATTAAGATAGATATACACACACACGCACACGCTCACACACACATACACACAGATTCAACCTAGGAGGATATATATATATATATATATATATATATATATATATATATATATATGCACACATATGTATGTGTATATATATATACTGTTTATATATATTATATACATACATATATATACATGTATATATATATATATATATATATATATATAAATATATATATACTGTTTATATATATTATATATATACATATACATGTATATATATATATATATATATATATATATATATATATATATATATACATATACATATATACACACACACACACACACACACACATATATATATATATATATATATATATATATATATATATATATATATATATATATATATATCACAGCGCTGGCAAGCGCGACCGGGGAACAAGCAAAAATGGTGCCAGTGCTGTTATATACGATTACGTAAACCAGAAATACCGGGTTTTCAGAAAAGTGCTTTCCGGACATAGTATAAGCTTGAAACTCTAGGATTTAGTTCTATTCAATTTAACTAGACGATCCTAAAAGTTTCAAGTCCCTATCTTATAAGGTTCGTGAAATATGACGTCAGAAATATGCAAAAAAATAGCAAAAATGACGTCAACTTTCAGGTGTTCGATATAGAGTCATGGATAGACGCTTTTTAGCAAAGTTTCAACTCTAAAATCTTAGCTTCTGAATGAGCTAGATAGCTGTTCGACCTCAGGTTTTGTAGATTATGTTTTAAATTGTGTATTAGGCTATGTGGGAATGTTTTGCGGTAATCACGAAGGCTGTAGTCACGTACTTAAGTTTCAAAAGGCATCAAACTGACATCTTTAAGCGAACTTTCAACGTTTATTTCTCAGCTTCTGAATAATAAGTTATAGACATGTTTGACCTCACATTTTGAAGATATGACTATCAACTAGTTAATCAATACGCTTGCGTAAAAAAAGAGTGATATCTTCCCCAAAAACCGATAAATCGGTTGGAACTTTTGACCGGGGAAACGTCTGTCTATATCCGAACATAACTTGACAACAAAACGTTTACCCGATTGAGCGGTTTAAAGAATTGATATAAAAATTTTAACCGGGTGTCGCCGGTCGCTTGCTTTTGACATTACCCATAGTCATAAAACAAAAAAATTCTGGGTAACGTACCTACAACTATAACGTTAAATAATAAAATAGCATACACGCCAACCTTTGATCACAGCGCTGGCAAGCGCGCCCGGGGAACAAGCAAAAATGCTGCCAGTGCTGTGATCAAAGGTTGGCGTGTATGCTATTTTATTATTTAACGTTATAGTTGTAGGTACGTTACCCAGAATTTTTTTGTTTTATGACTATGGGTAATGTCAAAAGCAAGCGACCGGCGACACCCGGTTAAAATTTTTATATCAATTCTTTAAACCGCTCAATCGGGTAAACGTTTTGTTGTCAAGTTATGTTCGGATATAGACAGACGTTTCCCCGGTCAAAAGTTCCAACCGATTTATCGGGTTTTGGGTAAAATATATATATATATATATATATATATATATATATATATATATATATATATATATATATATATATATATAGTCAGACACTTGTTCTTTATTGTATAGGGGAGATGAAAATTTATTTTGAATGATAAAGAGGACTGAATGATTTTTTTTCTACCACTTACATAGAAATTCCTATCTACGAGCACAATCACATTTTAGTATAATTTAGTTACCCCAAAGATCTTAAAGGTCGAAGCTAACTGAGATACATTCGAACCTTTTCTAAAGTAGAGGAATTCCAATAATAGGACGTGTTTCACAGGCGGTGCAAAAGCCTCTTGCTCCCAAGAAGTTGATTACCTTAGGAGGAAGTTTGAGTTTTGGGATGTTAAAAAACGATGCTGTCTGTTACGTCTGCTGAAAGGGTACATGTAAATTGTAGCAGTGTTAGGTGACTTGAAGGAAATGTTTGTGTCAATCCCACCCCCTATCTTTTAAATACATGGCTGTTTATGATTGAAATAATTATAAGAGAAATTTTATAAAGATGTAGGTTAAATACAGAATGACGGAGTCACAAGTGGGGTCAATATACCAACAAGTACAGCAGCTTATGCTGTATTCTCATGCAAATATTTACCCGGAAACTTTACCATAAAATATAGACCCCTTTTATTCTATAGATTAAGGATGATTTTTTTGTTTTTTGCTATGAATAATGTTCGCGTGTAATGAAAAGGAATAATATTCTCGATTAACATTTCGTTTATCTACAAGGGACGTTCAGAATCGTTGCTTTTAGTAAATAACCAGAAAGTGTTGGCAACAGAACGAAGAAAATTAACAAACTCAATATATTTCCAAAGTGTAGAATTTCTCCATTAGTATGATAACTTCTTAGCAAATGTCTAGAGCCTCATCTTTTCTTAAATGTATGATTTAGCCTTTCTTGTATACAGTTGCTGAAGTGCATTTCTTTGTTGATATACTGTATTGTCACACGAGTTTATTTGGCTAATGTGAGACAAAGCGGACAAAGCAGATTTGAATAAGCTCCACAAGACCCGAGTTGTCCAAATTTGCTTGTTTATTCGTCTGGATAATCTTCTTTCTTCCAAAAGAAGGATTTAATCCTATTAGATATAAGCCGTGTTTTATTACTTTCCATGTACACGCAATGTCTAGTTATTTTAAAATTTGTGGAAGGATTTTGAAATATCGCTTTGGTACAATAAATTAATGCCATTTTTTTTCGTTATCTTATAAATAAAATTTGAGAAATAAAAAATGTCAAGATTAAACATAATAGATAAGAGTATGCTCTCGTCTTGAAGAGTATCCTAGACAGAAACCTGCAACTGTATTGAAGAACTTAATTAAAAAACAACAGCTAATGTGTTTAAACGTTCAAAGAAGTTTGTTTCATTGTTGAAGGATAGACTAAAACTTACTTCTGTGTTGGAAAGTATAGAAAAGTATGCCCCCCAAGTTGAATAAATATAAAAAGCACGTTCCTTAAAAAAAAATAAACAGATGATAGTTCCATGTTGATTGGTAAAAAAATAGATGTTCGTATGGGAAGGTAGACTGAAGAATTCTTGACATTTAAGTGTGGTCAAAAACCTGTTCCTGTAATGGAGTAGACGAAATTATGCTCCCATGTGGGGGGGGGGGGGGGGTAGAAGAATTCATGCTCCAGTGTTGATGGGTAAACGAAAGCATGCTCCCATGTTGAGGAGTAGAAGAAATCATCCTCCAATGCTAAGGGGTTAACGAAAGCATGCTCCCATGTTGAGTAGAACAAATCATGCTTCAGTGCTCAAGAGTAAACGAAAGCATGATCCTGTGTTGAAGGGTGTTTACCAATGGCGAAAATGTCTAGAAAGAAATGCTTTGGCAATAGAAAAAATTACTGTCAAACTCCCTCAGATAGAGAAATGAAATATTTCATTTTTTCATGGAAGAAATGAACTAAAAGGTACACCCTTTTCAAAATTTTGAGTTGATAATTTTACCCACCTTACACTAAATTACCTTCCAATGAAAATTTTCAGTAACTTACGGACAACTTACCCAAAAGGATGACTGAACGCCCGGCGAACATTTTGCTCTGCGATTTTTCCGCTTAAAAAAGAAACGAAACTGTCCTCTCTTCTAAAGGTCCTCTCTCCCAGGAAGAGCACAGTACTTTTCTCTTATATTTTTCCCCTTTTCACTAGATTTCCTTTTTTTATCGGAAAATATCAAATCTGAACATCACTGGTTATTTGAAATTTACTTCACTGTACCACAATATTTAGAGAAAAGTCAATAATTGTCATTGATTGAGAATAATGTCCTCATATAACAACAGAAGAATTAAACAAATCTGTAGAATGAAAAAATAATGCCGTATAAAGCCACATTATTATGATTAACACCTAGGTGAGTTTCATAGGTCAGTTATTCTGAAAATAAATTGATTTATTTTCATCTTTTTAGTTACGATAAAACCATTATATCTAGCATAGATGTACTACTTGAAACCTCAGGTCTCCTATTCATTATAGAGACTTGATACTTCGTAAGTTTTGGTGATTACACACACACACACACACACATATATATATATATATATATATATGTATGTATATACATATATGTATGTGTGTGCGTGTGTGTGTATGTTAATCATAGTGACATAGCTACCAAACTGAAATTACCTCTCTTTTGTAAACTTAGTTAAGCTACTGTTATGCAAATTTCAATTTTGTGCTAAGTTTTAATGATTGACACATGTCTTAATAATGGCTAGTAACAGATCAGAATAAAACCATGAGTGTCACTCATACAGCAACAGACATACATTTTGTAACACAAACAGACAAGCACCCATATATATATATATATATATACACACACACATATATATATATATATATACAGTATATATATATATATATATATATATATATATATATACATATATATATGTATATGTGTGTGCATATGTATATATATATACATATATATATATATATTATACACTCACACACACACACACACACACACACATATATATATATATATATATATGGGTGCTTGTCTGTTTGTGTCACAATATGAATGTTTGTTGATGTATGAGTGACACTCATGGTTTTATTTTGATCTGTTACTAGCCATTATTAAGACGCGTGTCAATCATTAAAACTTAGCACAAAATTGAAATTTGCATAACAGTAGCTTAACTAAGTTTACTAAAGAGAGGTAATTTCAATTTGGTGGCCATGTCGTTATGATTAAGACACACACACACACACACACACACACACACATATATATATATATATATATATGTGTGTGTGTGTGTGTGTGTGCGCTCGTGTATGGGTCTGACCATTAGAAATGAGTTGGAATCTTAATAAAATTCATAAACAGGATACCTCTTGAACTCTATACCATAGCATCGGTTACTGCATTGTGAAACGACAATTGAAAATACTGTATCTAAACGCTGCTATTCAAACGATGAACAGATTTGAACTTGCATAAACTTAGTGTAACATAATTATATTTCATATTAAATTTGCATGATGCTTTTCACATAAATTCCAAGGAATGTGTAAAGCAAATTGGGAGTTTTCTTGCAAAATTAGAATGCATGTTATGTGTTTAATACCGGCAGCAAAATGGAAATTCTACATAATTACGTTTGCGTAATACCTCTTAACGAACGTATCTCTTTTTTTATATCGTCATCAGCAATGTTTACGTAATGCAAAATCTAGCGACAAGATGTTGAACGTTGTTACAAAATTGTCTCTTACGTTACCCTTTTTAATATTATTCAAAGACTGGTAAATCCTCGTGGTTAAGTATCTTTTACTTCAAGTGTTGGTACGGTGTTCCCAAACTGAAGACACCACGGCAGGACGACGTAGTCTTTTCCCAGGGAAATGCAATGTATAGCGTTAAGCGGAGAACCGCAAAAACCTCTACGTAGCGTTTCAGCGGAGCTGCAGACGATCAAGTACTGCTATTATCCCAACTCGCCTCCCCTCCCAAAGCCTCCGCTTCAGCGCTAAATGTCTGGTCGCCATTTCCAGATGCATTCTGGAATTTCTACAAACCACAAAGTACTGGCGTTAATTGTTCGTAGTCAGACGATTTATCTGTTACAGCGTTCTTTCCATAATGGTGCTTTTTTTTTTCCGAGCGCTGCCCTTCGTCTCTTTCGAGACGCAAGACATCTGGTGATGAGTTATTACGACTAGAAAATAAGATCTATGGACCTGTTTTCGAGTAGTATGAGAAGATACCAAGAACAGATATGGTTAGAAGATTTCCGTTTTTTTATCTTTAGTATTTAACCCTACAAAACAGCGCATGAATGTA
>NC_090727.1:177599190-177616690 GCF_036898095.1 Palaemon carinicauda | reverse complement strand
ATTTTGAGCTTCATTATCTAATCAATATGTATTTGTGATATTTTATTAATGAAATAAGTTTTAATTTGTTTGAATTATGTATCTTTAGCGTCCCTAAACAGTATAATATTGTTTATTAATTATGAGGTAACTAGATTAAGAAAAAAATATACATTAAAATAAAACAAATATTAAGTTACCCATATATTAGCTTGTTTTCTATGAATACTCAACAAATCTATTTTCTTTTAATAAAATCGTAGACTAAAGAAATAAAATGGGTAAGTTTTAAATTTAAAACGAGTGTATAAAGTTTTATGCACATTGCTAAATAGAATTGTGATTAAATAAGATTGAATATAATACAAAATTATCTAAAAGCTAACTGTTATAAGCTTAAGGTTCTTTGCTAATTATCAGGATTATTCAAGTTAAAACTCTCAGGTCCATAGTCCGTGGTTCGTAACTGCTCACTCCGAAAATGTTTACGGGCACTCTATCAGTTAAAAGATAGGAGAAAAGCTTCTAAGCTTAAACTCAGTATTGTAAAGGAGTTTTTGTCTGTAACCATAAACAATGGTTACAGGCAGAATACTAAATTTTAATTTTATCACATTCTAAATTAAAACTGGTTGTGGTTATGCCTTCTTAGTACTTTTGGCAACCTATTGTGTCATTCTTGAACTCTTCTTTCAGATTCATGGCCAGATCTTGTAACAAATTCATTCTTATATCTGTCTTCTTAATGTTTCTAAATTTGTGCATGAAAATAAATGTTCTGTCTGTTATCTTCTTCCTGGCGAAGGTCACAAACATCACCTGTGTATTTCTCCCAGAATTTTGCTTTTATTTTGGCCTTTCTTTATGCCCCCTGTGGCCGCGGGGGCATAAAACAATTAGAATAGCGCCAACGTTATCCCTGCGTGTCGTAAGAGGCGACTAAAAGGGACGGGACGAGGGGGCTGGGAACCCCCTCTCCTGTAGAGTATCCTGTGAGACAGCAACAAAGAGATGGAGCTGGGGGGAGAGTGACTGCTCCCCGCACTCTAGTTTTGGGGTGTTTGAATGTGCGTGGATGTAGTACGATAGAGAGTAAAAGATGTGAGATTGGAAGTATGTTTAGAAGTAGAAGGATGGATGTATTGGCCTTGTGTGAGACAAAGATGAAAGGAAAGGGTGAAGTGATGTTTGGTGAAATGTCTGGTAGAGTGTCTGGGATTGAAAGGGGAAGAGCGAGAGAGGGTGTGGCTTTATTGTTGAGTGAATGGATGACAGGTAAAGTAGTGGAATGGAAGGAGATATCATCTAGGTTAATGTGGGTAAGGGTTAGGTTGGGTAGGGAATATTGGGCGTTTGTCAGTGCGTATGGGCCAGGTAGTGAGAAAAGTGAAGAAGAGCGGAATGAGTTCTGGAGTGAATTAACTAGGTGTGTAGAAGGACTAGGTAGAAGGAATTATGTAGTTGTTATGGGTGACTTAAATGCTAGAGTGGGTGCTGGAGAGGTAGAAGGTGTCATTGGGAAATATGGCGTACCAGGTGAAAATGAGAGTGGTGAGAGACTGGTAGATATGTGTGTTGAACAAGAGATGGTAATAAGTGCTAGCTTTTTTAAAAAGAAAGATAAAAATAAGTATACATGGGTAAGAGTGGCAAATGGAAGAGTAGTAGAAAGGGCATTAATGGATTATGTGTTGATAACGAAAAGAATGTTTGGAAGATTGAAAGACGTGCACGTGTTTAGGGGTATGGCTAACGGTATGTCTGATCATTTTTTGGTGGAAGGAAAATTGGTTGTAGCAAAAGAGTGGGGGAATAGAGTAGGTGGATGTAAAAGGGAGCTAGTGAGGGTTGAAGAGCTAATAAAACCGGGGGTAAAAAGTAAATATCAGGAAAGGTTGAAAATGGCATATGACGAGGTGAGAGTAAGAGAAACTGGTAATTTAGAGGAGGAGTGGAAGTTAGCAAAAGAAAATTTTGTTGGGATTGCAAGTGATGTATGTGGCAAGAAGGTTGTTGGAGGCAGCATGAGGAAGGGCAGTGAATGGTGGAATGAAGGAGTGAAGGTAAAAGTGGAAGAGAAAAAGAGGGCTTTTGAAGAATGGCTGCAGAGTAATAGTATAGAGAAGTATGAAAAATATAGAGAGCAAAAGGTGGAAGTAAAGCGCAAGGTACGTGAGGCAAAGAGGGCAGCTGACCTGAGGTGGGGTCAGGGACTGGGTCAGTCATATGAAGAGAATAAGAAGAAGTTTTGGAAAGAAGTGAAGAGAGTAAGGAAGGCCGGCGCAAGAATTGAAGAGACAGTGAAAGATGGAAATGGAAGGTTGTTAAAAGGAGAGGAGGCAAGGAAAAGGTGGGCGGAATATTTTGAAAGTTTGCTGAATGTTGAGGATGATAGGGAGGCAGATATAATTGCTGTTCCAGGTGTTGAGGTGCCAGTGATGGGAGATGAGAATGAGAGAGAGATTACAATAGAGGAAGTGAGGAGAGCACTAGATGAAACGAGAGTAGGAAAAGCATCGGGTATGGATGGTGTGAAAGCTGAGATGTTGAAGGAAGGGGGTGTGACTGTACTTGAATGGTTGGTGAGATTGTTTAATGTGTGTTTTGTGTTGTCAATGGTACCAGTAGATTGGGTCTGTGCATGTATTGTACCACTATATAAGGGTAAGGGAGATGTGCATGAGTGTTGTAATTCAAGAGGTATTAGTTTGTTGAGTGTAGTTGGAAAAGTGTATGGTAGAATACTGATTAATAGGATTAAGGATAAAACAGAGAATGCAATCTTGGAAGTACAGGGTGGTTTTAGAAGAGGTAGGGGTTGTATGAATCAGATTTTTACAGTTAGGCAGATATGCGAGAAATATTTAGCAAAAGGTAAGGAGGTGTATGTTGCGTTTATGGATCTGGAGAAAGCATATGATAGAGTTGATAGGGAAGCAATGTGGAATGTGATGAGGTTATATGGAGTTGGTGGAAGGTTGTTGCAAGCAGTGAAAAGTTTCTACACAGGTAGTAAAGCATGTGTTAGAATAGGAAATGAGGTGAGCGATTGGTTTCCGGTGAGAGTGGGGCTGAGACAGGGATGTGTGATGTCGCCGTGGTTGTTTAACTTGTATGTTGATGGAGTGGTGAGAGAGGTGAATGCTAGAGTGCTTGGACGAGGATTAAAACTGGTAGGCGAGAATGATCATGAATGGGAGGTAAATCAGTTGTTGTTTGCGGATGATACTGTACTGGTAGCAGACACAGAAGAGAAGCTTGACCGACTAGTGACAGAATTTGGAAGGGTGTGTGAGAGAAGGAAGTTGAGAGTTAATGTGGGTAAGAGTAAGGTTATGAGATGTACGAGAAGGGAAGGTGGTGCAAGGTTGAATGTCATGTTGAATGGAGAGTTACTTGAGGAGGTGGATCAGTTTAAGTACTTGGGGTCTGTTGTTGCAGCAAATGGTGGAGTGGAAGCAGATGTACGTCAGAGAGTGAATGAAGGTTGCAAAATGTTGGGGGCAGTTAAGGGAGTAGTAAAAAATAGAGGATTGGGCATGAATGTAAAGAGAGTTCTATATGAGAAAGTGATTGTACCAACTGTGATGTATGGATCGGAGTTGTGGGGAATGAAAGTGATGGAGAGACAGAAATTGAATGTGTTTGAGATGAAGTGTCTGAGGAGTATGGCTGGTGTATCTCGAGTAGATAGGGTTAGGAACGAAGTGGTGAGGGTGAGAACGGGTGTAAGAAATGAGTTAGCGGCTAGAGTGGATATGAATGTGTTGAGGTGGTTTGGCCATGTTGAGAGAATGGAAAATGGCTGTCTGCTAAAGAAGGTGATGAATGCAAGAGTTGATGGGAGAAGTACAAGAGGAAGGCCAAGGTTTGGGTGGATGGATGGTGTGAAGAAAGCTCTGGGTGATAGGAGGATAGATGTGAGAGAGGCAAGAGAGCGTGCTAGAAATAGGAATGAATGGCGAGCGATTGTGACGCAGTTCCGGTAGGCCCTGCTGCTTCCTCCGGTGCCTTAGATGACCGCGGAGGTAGCAGCAGTAGGGGACTCGGCAGTATGAAGCTTCATCTGTGGTGGAAATGTGGGAGGTTGGGCTGTGGCACCCTAGCAGTACCAGCTGAACTCGGCCGAGTCCCTGGTTAGGCTGGAGGAACGTAGAGAGTAGAGGTCCCCTTTTTGTTTTGTTTCTTGTTGTTGTCGGCTACCCCCCAAACTTGGGGGAAGTGCCTTTGGTATATGTATGTACCTTACCATATCCAGGTCTCTGAACCTTATATACGGCTGTGAGCAATTTCTTTCTATAAATTTCAATCCCTTCCTTCTTTTCTTCTATATTTCCTCTATCTTTTCTACAGTTATTTGCTTAATATCATTTTTTTAGGGTCATTCACCAACAAATTATTTCTTCTATTTCCATTTCATAATGAAACAAATTTCTCCAGTGCTGCTACTCCAATACTTTCCACAAGGATTATATCCCTGATTAAACTCCTTTTATCACTGTACAGTATAATGTTATGGAATAAATCATTCCTTTATGTTTTATTCTGCAGGACACTGGCCATATTCTGATGCTTCAGTATGGAGTACTTGATGGTTATTTATACACATTTTTTATCATCCTATATTGAAAGTTTTCCAGATCTTTCACACCTTTCTCTCTTATTTCACCCCATGCCTCTACGTTAGTAAATATCGTTGGTACAACCAAGGTTTGGTAAATTTTATTTCTCACTTCCAATGACATTTTTCCTACTTTTCTCACTTTTCCATATTTCCACATTTTACCTTGTTTGTGTTTTCCTATACTTTTCTTTTTTTCTATTTTTTCCTCCTTAGATAAAACAGCTCCTATTATTTGTTTCTTTTCCTCTTCATATAGCTGCTGTAATTCTTTATTTTTTCTTCTCGTTTCACTGAGGTCCTGACAACAAAGTAAGAAATGGGCGAGGTGCCCTAGCTTTAATCAGCACAGCTTATACTCTACAATTCCTCTTTCATGTTTTTTTTTATTTCATTTAATATTAAACAATTAGTTCTAGCTCTGTGCATAATAAATGAGTCTGGTTTGCTATGAAAAAAGAATTCTTCTCTTACATGACCATTTTCTTTTGCATATTTTTCTAAACTTCTTTTATTTTTCCTTCCATTTTTTTATCTACTTCTCTATTCTTGGCCTTGATATCTTTCCATCAAATTCCCTGAAAGGTCTATCATTCAATATCCACAACTTTCATCAAATTCCTAGCCTCTTTCATCAGTCTATTGCTTTCATCCTCTTTAATAACCCAGAATTTTCTTCAGCATGTTATCTCTTCCCTCTTCTACCCCTTTTGCGAACCATAGACTACCTCCTGCTATCCTAGTCATAATTTCTGACATTCCTACCTCTCCTAGTAGAGAAGCTATTGCTAAGCATGCTGTTGCTCCTAGGATACTTGAACAGAAGATATTTAGACAGAAAAGGATGAAAAAATATCTAAAAATTTTAAATAATCAAGCAGTAAATACATGCTATGTTTTCATATATATAGTATAACGCTGACCTGGAGTAAGTTATGATGTACTGGACAAAAAGTGTGCCTATATTTACAAATGCTGATGATGATCAAGCAGAAACACAGGTTTGAAGAGTTCTCTTGCTTAAGGATACACTTGGGCACACTATTCTATCTTATCTCTCTTCCTCTTGGTTTGTTAAAGTTTTTATACTTTATATAGGAGATATTTATTTTAATCTTGTTACTCTTCTTGAAATATTTTGTTTTTCTTTGTTTCCTTTCCTCACTGAACTATTTTCCTTGTTGGAGCCCCTGGGCTTATAGCATCCCGATTTTACAACTAGGGTTGTAGCTTAGCAAGTAATAATAATAATAATAATAATAATAATAATAATAATAATAATAAATGTATGAAGAGTTGCAGAAAAAGAAGTAAGATGTATAAAAATATTAAGGGTAGAACTGAGCAAGTTGTACACCAAGAGAAAATTGCACTTTAGCAAAATTAGAAAAAACTAATGTGCAAGTGTCTTCAAGAGATGATTGGGAATAGAGAGATGCAGCCTTAAGAGAATTCAGTTGATGGAGTAAATAAATTGGAGAACTGCTAAAGGGGAAGGATATAAGATATGAATAAGAAAATACACAATACAAGAGATTAACTTACATTTGCGAATGGTTGGCAAGGTGACTGCAGAGTATAAAAGACTGCAGAGAATGAAGGGATGGCAATATATGAATATTGTATGCATATAACCACAAATATATCCAGTATACAATATACAAGCATACACACACATACACACACACACACACACACACATATATATATATATATATATATATATATATATATATATATATATGCAGAAGAACCAAAGGGAAAATAAAAATATGAAATATAAGATGAAGTCCTGACTAAACTAGTCAGGACTTAATCTTATATTTCATATTTTTATTTTCCCTTTGGTTCTTCTGCATATATATATATATATATATATATATATATATATATATATATATATATATATATATATATATATATATATATATATATATATGCAGAAGAACCAAAGGGAAAATAAAAATATGAAATATAAGATGAAGTCCTGACTAAACTAGTCAGGACTTAATCTTATATTTCATATTTTTATTTTCCCTTTGGTTCTTCTGCATATATATATATATATATATATATATGCAGAAGAACCAAAGGGAAAATAAAAATATGAAATATAAGATGAAGTCCTGACTAAACTAGTCAGGACTTCATCTTATATTTCATATTTTTATTTTCCCAGTGGTTCTTCTGTATTTGAGCGTCACGTTTCCCTGTGATTTTTACGCACACACACACACATACACACATATATATACATATATATATACATATATATATGTACATGTATACATATGTATATATATATATATATATATATATATATATATATATATATATATATGTATGTATATATATACACGTATATATATAAATATATATATATGTATATATATATATATATATATATATATATATATATATATATATATATATATATATATATATATAGACATAAATGATTATTCTGCGATTCGCTAATGTTAGAATAAATTTGGTGGTTAACCAGGATGTGTAATATACGTCTGGGAAAACGAAAGGTGTTACATATGGCAGAGACAACTGAACTTATTAAAAAAAAAAAAAAAAAAAAAAAAAAAAAAAAAAAAAAAAAAAAAAAAAAAACACTTGTTTTATACGTATTGGGAAGGTATGTGGTTGGAGACTGGATGAGATTATAAAGCCTATAGAAAAACATTAATTAAAGAAGTCAGAGTAATGTTAGTTTGAAATAAGATGATATATGGAACGAATCTCTTTGGTAATAAGAACTGTGAGAATCTAAGAACTTGAACAAAATGGAAAACTATACAAGGAACTTAAAACCAAATTTCATACAATGAAAAGGATACATATACGATATAAAAGGTATTAAAGATGTGGGGACTAGATAATTTGTTGAAAATAATAAGTTCAAAATATATGATGATACAAGTAAGTTTTACGACGGAATATATAGATAGGGAAGCGTGTATGGAGGGATGAAAGAATGTTAAAGGTAGCAATGTTGAATAGGGAAAAGGGTTGAAAAAGTGTTGGTTGGGGATGAGGAATGGAAACTACAGGGATTCGTGAAACAGTAAAAAGTAAATGTTAACAATGGTGAGGTAACTTATACCATAAGTGTAATTTGAAGTCATGAAGGCGGAGTAAGGCAATCTAATGTGAGAGGTGTGACTGGATATAGTTTTTGTATATTTAAAATCATGCTTGGCAGTATTGTAGCATGTCAACCTAAGATGAGAAAAGAGAAGTAAAGACAGTTACATGATCTTTGCAAAAGATTTCGAAGCATGATGGAAGTAAAATGTGGTATGCTTGAATAAATTAAACCGAATATTCTTTAGGGAAGAGAAAAGCGGATGAAACTAGTTAAAATAATTGTATTTGGAAAGGAAGAAGGTTATAAGTGCTATGGCATGAGAGATAAAAATAAGTACTACAAAGCATAGCAAAGGTGATAAAAGTAAAAGAAATCTACGAAGCGTTCAAGTATGAGAAATAACGGATGCTTAAATATGATTAATAGCTTAGAAAAAGAGGGAAGTCGGATTATAAGATTTCTCAGTGTTGTGGAATACGTGAAAAATGGCCGCAGATGATTAGAGGTTGATGAAAAGTATGAAAAATTCTGAAGATTTAACATACAAGTTGGTAAGGTGAAGAAGAAAAGAAAGAAAAAAAAATTCTGAAGATTTAACAAACAAGTTGAAAAAAAAAAAAAAAAAAAAACTGCTCGATCGCAAAACCTCCTTGGCGGAGGTAATAATGGAACTAACAAGATGAGAGGAGGAGTGGCACAGTGTTTGTATTTGTGATACAAATGATCTGTAATGTAGTTTATTATGAATTCATGTTCTAGAAGTTTTTTTGCACCAGAGTTCATCTCATATTTAGAAATCAAAGAATAAATAAATCATCTGTGACTATTACTTTGTTTTCTCTTGTGCTACCTTTTTATAGACAAGGTGTTTAGTGTGTAAACTCTTATTAAAAAAGTATACACATAAAAATTATACTAACTATAATAATAACATCTGCTCCTTAAAACGAAAGACAAAAGTTTTAGTTTAAATTTCCTAAGAATATACGAGTTTTCCAAATCAGCTTTTTTTCTCTGTAATTTTGAACCCGTGAAAAGCTAATCGCAATTCTATGAAAAAATGTAATAATACAGTCTATTTACGTTTCTCTGTTGATGCTTGAAGAACTAAAAACAATATTCGCAATAACGCTGGGAATTTCTCCCCAATAGAGAACAGTTAGAGATGTAGAACAGGAAAGAGAAATTATAGCCTCTTTAATGGCCATTAGATTTAATTAGTTAACGAGTCAATTACTGTACATAGACCGTTATATCCCCGACACATATATAGTCTTCATTATTTTCACTTATCTCTCTCTCTCTCTCTCTCTCTCTCTCTCTCTCTCTCTCTCTCTCTCTCTCTCTCTCTCTTTAGCATCGTTCACAATAATTCTTGAATTGAATATTTTTTTCTTGATTCATTCACACTACTGAATCCATATTCACAAATACTTCGTTTCTTAGGCCTCTCCAGGGATTGCCCCAAGTATAACATTTTACATTTTTGAACTAAGAATGATTAGACTATTGTTAATACGTTCCATGACTACTTTCTTTATTTACTAATATCCATAAAATAATTCACACACACACATACTGATCCGGAGCAAGCGTGAATTCAATATTCAGAGGTACTTATGGCTTATATGAACATAAACACACACACATATATACATACATACATACACACACACGTATATATATATATATATATATATATATATATATATATATATATATATATATATATATATATATATATTCTCTTTACGTTAATTCAGACCTAATAATTGCATATTCCCATAGGACAATTCTCAAAAACATTGTTAAAAAAAAAAAGCATTCAACATTAATGTAATTAAAGAAAAAGCTAAATAACAAACGCAAACAGGCATCGTACTTTCCCATTAAAAAAAAAAGCATTCAACATTAATGTAATTAAAGAAAAAGCTATATAACAAACGCAAACAGGCATCGTACTTTAAAAAAAGAAAATATTCAACATTAATGTAATTAAAGAAATAGCTAAATAACAAACGCAAACAGGCATCGTACTTTCCCATTAAAAAAAACAAAAAAACATTCAACATTAATGTAATTAAGGAAATAGCTAAATAACAAACGCAAACAGGCATCGTACTTTCCCATTAAAAAAAGAAAATATTCAACATTAATGTAATTAAAGAAATAGCTAAATAACAAACGCAAACAGGCATCGTACTTTCCCATTAAAAAAAGAAAATATTCAACATTAATGTAATTAAAGAAATAGCTAAATAACAAACGCAAACAGGCATCGTACTTTCCCATTAAAAAAAAAAACATTCAACATTAATGTAATTAAAGAAGAAGCTAAATTACAAACGCAAAGAGTCATCATACTTCCCCATTAAAAAAAAAGAAAAAAAAAACATTCAACATTAATGTAATTAAGGAAATAGCTAAATAACAAACGCAAACAGGCATCGTACTTTAAAAAAAGAAAATATTCAACATTAATGTAATTAAAGAAATAGCTAAATAACAAACGCAAACAGGCATCGTACTTTAAAAAAAGAAAATATTCAACATTAATGTAATTAAAGAAATAGCTAAATAACAAACGCAAACAGGCATCGTACTTTAAAAAAAGAAAATATTCAACATTAATGTAATTAAAGAAATAGCTAAATAACAAACGCAAACAGGCATCGTACTTTAAAAAAAGAAAATATTCAACATTAATGTAATTAAAGAAATAGCTAAATAACAAACGCAAACAGGCATCGTACTTTCCCATTAAAAAAAAAAAAAAACATTCAACATTAATGTAATTAAAGAAGAAGCTAAATTACAAACGCAAAGAGTCATCGTACTTCCCCATTAAAAAAAAAGAAAAAAAAACATTCAACATTAAAGTAATTAAAGAAATAGTTAAATAACAAACGCAAACAGGCATCGTACTTTCCCATTAAAAAAAAAAAACATTCAACATTAATGTAATTAAAAAAAAAAAGATAAATAACAAACGCAAACAGGAATCGTACTTTCCTTTTAAAAAAGAAAGAAAAAAAAAACTGAAGACGAGAGGAGAAAGTCGAGGAGAATCTTCCAGGTGAGAGAGAAGTTATTTCTGCTTTCGTACTCGAAAGCATTCTGGAATTTCTGGTCCCATCCTGACCGCTAACACCTGGGGTTCACGCTGGGGAGGGGGGTGGGGGCCTTGGATCTACTATTCTTACCACCTCATTCTTCAATACCCGTCCCTATCTTCTGCTTGCTAAACAATCATTCTCACCCCCACCACCCCCCCCCTCTCTCTCTCTCTCTCTCTCTCTCTCTCTCTCTCTCTCTCTCTCTCTCTCTCTCTCTCTCTCTCTCTCGTTTTCTATATCTTTTCAATCTTGTTTCTGTATTTGCGGATTGTTTATTACCACTTCATGGAACAAATATATTTATTACACTCTTCAGTTTCATTCTTTCTGTCTAGAAATCCCTCTCTCTCTCTCTCTCTCTCTCTCTCTCTCTCTCTCTCTCTCTCTCTCTCTCTCTCTCTCTCTCTCTCTCTCATCTGGTTTTCTTCTCCCGGCGCCCATTTTGTATCCTCCTCTCACTTGGGGTCTTACCCCCCAACCTCCTGACCTACTTGTCCTGCTGACGACCTACTTTTCCTCCTCCTCATCCACGTCTCTCTCTCTCTCTCTCTCTCTCTCTCTCTCTCTCTCTCTCTCTCTCTCTCTCTCTCTCCTAGATTCCCTGTCATCTAATATAGCTTTATATTCATATTATTCAAAATTCATAAACAATTCATCTGTACTATATTTAATTTCTAAAATTGTAAATATATGTATGTATGTATGTATGTATGTATGTATGTATTCTAAAGGAATAGGACATTCATTTAGCCTTCCAAAGTTATTCACACGACTTTCTTCCATTTTATTTTTAGCGTATGGTTACCTATTATTATCATAAGCCTGGATAAAAATAGAATCATCATTATTATTATTATTATTATTATTATTATTATTATTATTATTATTATTATTATTATTATTATTACGATAAAATTTTTATATCAGTATTATAGTTGAAGATGTTATCGTTATTAATATTATAATTGATATAGTTAAAAAAATATATAAAAAAAAGGTAAATATATTAATTGTAAAAATGAAAAGCCATATACTTAAGATATAGATTATATGATGTATAAGTTATAATGTAATTCCGTAAATGGATGAAGAAATAAATGAATAAATGAATACAAACAAATCAATAACCACAACCTAACTTGAGAGAACTTTCGGGTTATAACCAATGACATTATCATAGAAACCAAAAATAACCTTTTTTTGAATTATCATAATATTATGTTACTATAATCAGAGATGACCTCTTTATATGGTCTGAGATGACATTATTGGTATAACAAAAGATGACTTTATTTTTACAACCTAATCTAAGAGTTTCAAAATAATTATAACAAACAATGACACTGTCATGATAACGAAAGATAATCCTATTATCATAGCCTGTGGTGTAAATTATAACAGGGGTAGCATTATTATGATAACCAAAGATAACCTACATATCGTAACCTTGTATGATACATTTGACCCGAGGTGACAGTTTTATAACCGGTGATGATATTATGATTAATGATTAAAACTAGCAATATTATTATAACCCAAAGTGAAAATAATGTTTATGGACATGAGTCGTGGTATGACAATCAAACAGTATCTAACAGATTTTCTAGATTTGAGAACAAATCCCTCAGAGGAATATTGGGAGTTAAATGGTAGGACAGAACTAGAAATGAAACTATAAGAGAGATTATCCGAGTGCCATATGTGGATGAGATCATGGCGAGGGGTAGATGGAGATGGTTTGGACACGCTCTTCGCACTCCCAAAGAGAGATTAGTTCACCAAACTTACAATTTTGCTCTACAAGGTACCAGAAGAGTATGAAGACCAAGGCCTACATGACTGAGGACTATGAAGCGTGACGTAGATGATGATGAATGGAGAAGTATTGATTTAAAAACTGATGATAGAAACGACTGGCGAAATCTAACTAAGGCCCTTTGCCTCAATAGGCGTAGAATATGATGATGATGATGATGTTGATGATGACGTAAGTGAAATTATATTAAACTGTGAATTCAATAATTATTGCAATTAGAGATTATACATTATTATGATAACTAAAGATTATCTTATGATTAGAAGCTCGAGATTACAGAAAATTAAAGAATATTGTCCTAGATATTTAAACAGATAGGGATCTCTTGAATTACGATAAGCCAAAACTACTTTTTGACAGAGGAAATCCGTTCAAGGATATCTTCCCTGAAGTTAAGGGGTTCAGCTTACAAAGAGTTTTGATCCGAGTTGGGTAAAGTTGACCAGCAAATTGCCCATTCCCTCATTATTATTATTATTATTATTATTATTATAATTATTATTATTATTAATTATTAATTATTAATTATTAATTATTAATTATTAATTATTAATTATTAATTATTTATTATTTATTATTAATTATTAATTATTTATTATTTATTATTTTTCTCTTTTTATTAATTATTGATTATTAATTATTAATTATTATTCATTAATTATTAATCATTATTATCATTATTATTATTATTATTATTATTATTATTATTATTATTATTGTTATTGTTATTATTATTATTATTATTTATTATTAACTATTATCAATTTTTATTAATATTATTATCATTATTATTATTACTAGTATTATTAAAATTATCATTATTATTACTATTACTATTATAATTATCATTATTATTACTATTATTATTACTAAATAATCTTATTAATTAGTATTATCTATTATTTTTATTATTATTACTATTATTATTATTATTATCATTATTATTGTTATCATCATCACTATCATCATCAGCATTATCATTATTATTATCATTAATATAATTCTTATCATTACCATTATTATTATCATTATTATTATTCTTATTATCATTGTTATTATCATCATCATAATCATTATTATTATCATTATTATATTATCATTAGTTGAGCTTCAATCGTAGGCAAAAAAGCAGGGTGCTATAAGCCCTATTTTTCCAACAGGAAAAAATAACGCAAGTGGGGAGAGGAAATAAATAAACTACAAGAGAAGTAATTAACAATTAGAATACACATTAAGTCTAGTAACAACATTTAACTAGATCTTTCATATATAAATGATAAAAAGAGGATTATGTCAGCGTGTTCAACATGAAAACATTAGCTGGGATATTTTCGGTTTCACTGCCGCAAAAACTATGAAACCAAAATACACTTTTCTAATGTAGTTATTTATGCTCTTTCCGAAAATGAAATTGATTTTTTCGAGAAATGAAAAATGAAAAAAATATGGTCAGTTAAAGATGGTTATTTCTTATGCATTGGTTAAGAAACTTAATTTTCATTTTTTTCCTCAGGTAATATGGCTAGCGACGAATATAGTCTAAAGTGGTTTTGGGAATACTTCCAATCCAATGAAAGTACTGTCTACTTTTTGCAGAACCACGGAATAATACCGAAAGAGAAATTTACAGCAATAATAATGGTAAAAAATGCAAAATAATGACAAGATAACCAGTTGGAAATATATATGGTTCATGTAAGTGGCTGACAACAGGCCAAACATGATTATTAAACATTTGAGATTTGCAAAACCGTACAGAACCTAACAAACCCACCTAACCTAACCTAGTAGTTCCCAGGTCACAACCCCAAAAATGAAGTACTAATCCAAAAGTACGCGAATTAAACAATCGTCAAAAATTAGAAATCGAACATCAATTACCTCGGGAAGGTACTCACAACGAGTCGTAGTACAGGCAATTAGCGAAAAGCAAAATCCTTGCAACACACTAAGAAAATATATGCACTTTACTACATTTTTTTTTATTGAAGAGTTCTTGATATCTTATTCCAGTGAAGAAGGATGTTAGAAATGTACATCAATTATATATTCCGGGATCCTTGATTTGTTTGCCGTAGATACGATAGATGGCAGCGGCAGTCAACGTTGAATTTTTTCTGTTTACATATATGTACAATAGGTAATAGATATCGCAAGAAAAGAAACTAGCAATACAGATACACAAATAGAATAGAATAATAGAATAGAATAATAACTTACCGGGCGTAATCTGAACGGCTAATAACAAACACAAAGGGTAAAGAAGACAAATAAAATGAATAGCAAGCCTAAAAATTGAAATAAAAACAACCTTGTGCGTAGAGAACAAATTTTCATGACATGAAGCTAAAAGTTGATTGATAAAAAACAAAGTGAAAATGGGCGCTTATCAAGTATTTTAAGAAAATAATTAAGTGACTAAGAAAGCAAGTAATTGCACATTTTTTTTTTTTGCAATTTGGCGGAAAAAGTCAAGGCATTTTCTCATTAGGGGTAGTGGAATTTTGTATTTTTTCATGCGTATACAGTATATAGCCTATATTTCAATCGATACATATAATTGCATATATATCTATAATGTATGCACAAACACACGCACACACACACACATATATATATATATATATATATACATATATATATATATATATATATATATATATGTATATATATATATATATATATATATATATATATATATATATATATATATATATATATATGTGTGTGTGTGTGTGTGTGTGTGTAACAATCATTCCTCAGATTTCCGAGAATAACAACAAACAAACAATAATTTTCCATAGAGATACCTATGATGTATATACTGTATATATATATATATATATATATATATATATATATATATATATATATATATATATATATATATATATATATATATATATGTATGTATGTATATATACATATATATATTCAAATAAGCCATGTAGTTTTGTTACATTAATGTCTGGATTCTCTTAACGACATCGGGATCAGAGCCCTAGGCGAAATCACACAAAGACAACATCTAGGGCTCGATCACGAGGTCGTGAAGAGAATCCAGACATTAATGTATAAAAAGTATATGGCTTATTTGAATATGAAAAACACGTCTAAATGTGCAAAATTTATCATATATATATATATATATATATATATATATATATATATATATATGCAGGCTATATATAGAGACAATATATGTAGGGGAGACCGGGCCAGTTGGCTACAGTGGTAAGTTGACAAATTTGCAATATTTTATATGATTGACGGTAGATTGTTCTGAAATCACTACCACGTGATCATTACATGTTTGTTCAGTTAGCAAGAAATTACCATGTAGGAGCGTGGACTTATAGATAAAAGTTTGAGATTGCTTAAGTCAAGCAAAATCTGGGTAACTGCTTCTCTTTGATCAAAAATTTCTAAATTGTTTTGATATGCTGAAGGATTTTTGCTAAAATATCGCTTGAAATATGGGAATAATTTGACAGTAAGATTATCTTTCATACAGTTAGGTTATTTGTTAGATACCATTCTGCTAAAAGTTTTTTGATTGGGGCATGTTGGCACATGGAGAACGTTGCAAGTTGGCACTGTGCCAACTTGCCTGGCATACACATTCCTTATTTTCGGAGCGTCAATTTTGGACAATATTACAATTTTTTTTTCTTATTTGACTCTCAGACTTAACTAGAACATACCAAAGATAAAATTAAATAAACCTCAACTCCTGAAGCGGCTATTTCAGGACTAATGTTTTCTGGATGCATGTGTAACAGACTGGCCTTTACCTATGATATGTCCGAAATGTAAGCATCACCAGAAAATGGGAGCACTAATATGATGCAATTATATCCCTCTGAGGCCAATATTTATTTTATAACATGAATAAGTTTTCATAGACTACTTTCAAGGATTAAGGATTTTTATTGTATTTTTTTTTTAATTGACAACTGTGGTTTCTTATTCTCATAACTTTCACATTACTTATTTTTAAATAACACTGTTTTAGAATAATTTTTCCTTTCTGGCCTTTATATACCAGCTTATTTTGTTTGTTTGCCATACGCTGTTTTCAGTGATTAACAAAATTAATATTTATACTTCTGTTGTATTCAGATCTGTGACTAACAAAATAATTGAAAATGAATGCTCTACGCAATACTATTTCTTTTTATTTTGTTATTCATGAAATCCTATCAAAAATTAACCTTCGGGATAAATTAATATTTTATTCTAACTATGGGCTGATTGAGCAAGAAAAAAAAAATGTGCTAACTTACCCTGCATACGGGATATATTCGCATATATGACAAATACTTTTTAAAACGCAGTTGTGTTTTTATTTGGTTATGAATCATCGTTTGCGTTACAATGAAAGGTAGTCAAATGTTTACATTTCTAATTCATGTAACAAAAGTTCACAAATACTTCATAGGCTTTTACCTAGAAATAAAAATGTAAAAAGTGTGCCACCTAGCCCAGGTCTCCCCTACATATATATACAGTATATACACACACATATATATATATATATATATATATATATATACATGTATATATACACACATATAAACAAACATTAAACTTCTGTCTGTATATATATATATATATATATATATATATATATATATATATATGTGTGTATATATATATATATATATATATATACTGTATATATACATGTGTGTATATATATAATTAGAGTATATATATTTATATATAACATATAAATATAATATATATATTCTTATGCAGACATATATATATGTGTATATATATATATTTATATATATATATATATATATATATATATATATATATATATATATATATATAAAAACATACAGTATACATACTGTCTT
>NC_090727.1:177586690-177589190 GCF_036898095.1 Palaemon carinicauda | reverse complement strand
AAAATTGGTGTCCAACAAACAATACAAGTTTGGAAACTTTAATATTTATTTATATCATTATTGGTAGAATCATTAAATCTATTAAAAGGAATAATGAACTTTATTGACCTTCAACTAACAATACATGTTTGAAAACTTAATAATTATTTAAATTATTATCAATACAATTATCAAACTTATCAAAAGGAATATCTAACTATATGAAATAATTTAAATGGCAGAATTAATAATATTTATCTATATTATCATTGATAGAATTATCAAATTTATTAAAAGGAATAATTAACTCTATTAGCTGCCAAATAACATTACAAGTTTGAATGTGTAACATTTATTTACATTTTTATCAGTACAATTATCAAACTTATCAAAAGTTATAATTAACTTAATAGAATAAAAAAAACTTCAGAATTAACATATGATTTCCAGTTAAATGTTGATTTTTGCGTAATTAGTTACTGAACACTAATTCAGGTTATGGATACAAGTATCTTTTTAACTAACAGCATGCTGGTTGCAATATGTTAGCGTATAATTATGTAAATATCAGCATTTAGATCTGTTATGATGTTACTTTCATTCAACTAATAATATCGTAAGGAATAAATGAAACACTATCGTATATCTATGTTATAAGCATATATGAAAATTAACGTATATTGAATTTATGAATAACTCAAGGGATTTCTTTGGAGCTTATAATATGGGAATGTATTTCAGAAAACGGGAAAGGAATAGACGGTCTTGGAGAAGTCGTTTTCTTTGATTGAAAATAAAAAGTAAATAGAAAATGTATCCTTTGTTGCAATAATTTTGAGGGGAAAACATCATGTTTTCGTTTTATTTTGGATTTCGGTAGAGAAATCATTTGTTCAGTAATTGTTTTGTAATAGGCCATCTGTTAGCATTTCATTTTATCATATCTAACTCGTCTGTTAATATATCCAATTAAGTCTGTATATTTGTCATACATGTCAGCTGATGCGACCCGCAGTGTTAGAAGGAAGTATGTAAGCGGAGTGGAAAAAAAGATGACGAAGAAGATGAAGAAAAATCACAGCAAGATTATAGAGGAAATTAGAAAACGAATGCGTATATAACAGAGACTATACAGTTTGAGTGATAAAATTGGCAGAATACTGTATGTTCTTGGATGAAACAAGGAAACTTCAACTCTCTCAAAGTAGCAAGCTAAAGACAATGATTTGCGTGGAACATTTAGTATTTTTATTTATATCGCATAATACAAAAACACATACACATTTAAACACACACACACATACACACACACACACACATATATATATATATATATATATATATGTATATATACATATATATATATATATATATATATATATATATATATATATATATATATATATATATATATATATATATATATATATATGTGTGTGTGTGTGTGTGTATATATGTGTGTGTGTGTGTGTGTATGCCTGCATGTATACGAGTGTACTGATTTGATATACAATAGAAATACTGTAAAAAAAAATAATGTCCCATGAAAACGAATTATTTTTGGCTTGCTACTTTGACAGAGTTAAAATCTCCATGTTCACTACACCCACGCATATACACACGTACTCTCTCACACGCACACGCACCCACACACACATGTATATATATATATATATATATATATATATATATATATAGATATGTATATATATATGTATATATATATATATATATATATATTATTCATATGTACATTAGAGAGAGAGAGAGAGAGAGAGAGAGAGAGAGAGAGAGAGAGAGAGAGAGAGAGAGAGAGAGAGAGAGAGAGAGATAACAATTATTTTTCCAAAAAATCTACCCCTGATAAAAACTACTAATTGTAGTACTTGGAGGGTTATGAATTTTGTTCTTTACCAAAGATGTATTCTGATTTAGTTAGACATTCAAGAAATCTGTTTCCTAACAATATAATTTTCTATAGTGTTTTAACCTTTTGTCCATATTTCCCATCTTATTTATATTTCACATGAACTGGTAATTATTCTCCATTAATAAGAAATATAATTCCTTATTAAGTTCAGTTTACTCTAGATTTGCACACAATAAAAATCTATAGAAATATACAGTACATATGCGTATTTATAAACAGATACATAGAGTGTATGTATATATATGCACGGAAGGGCACACATACACATATATATGTATATATATATATATATACACACACATATATACACATACACATATGTATGTATATATATATATATATATATACACACACACACACACACACACATATATATATATATATATATATATAGTAAAAATAATACATATAGCCAATTCTAAGATAATATGAACTAAGTTAAAATTATTTTTCAGTTTTACACATTTTAAATATCAGCATTACTCAACATGGTATCGAGGTCAAATCTTATGTTAAGCATTTAGATATCAACTATATTGGGTACCAAAGTCTTAAGCGAGATATGAGAGTCTACTGTTAGATCAACTGACA
>NC_090727.1:177579190-177581690 GCF_036898095.1 Palaemon carinicauda | reverse complement strand
TATATATATATATATATGTATATGCATGCATACAAAATACATTATATATATAAATATATGTATGTATATATATATATATATATATATGTATGTATGTATGTATGTATGTATCTATCTATCTATCTATCTATCTATCTATATATATATATATATATATATACAGTATATATATATATGTATATATATACATACATACATACATATATATATATATATATATATATATGTACGTATATGAAATGTATACGTAACAAGACCTACAGTTTAGGAATGAAATAGGTACATAACGGGAATCGCTCAATAAAAGATACCAATTATCAAGTGTCTTCTCCCCATTTATATCGAGATCCAACGATGTGGTTAACAAGCCAATCAGCTCGTTAACCTCTCTATTGCACGGTCATAAAAGAGATCAGGTTCTCAGCCTTTTTATTGTGGTCGACTTTAAGAATTTATTCATTAGGGATTCTTGTTTTTTTGGTGTTTTGTTTGGGCCGTTTATTGTCTTAGTAGATGGTGGTTGTAAAAGTGGAAGAATATCTTTTTTTTAACTGTTATTTATCATTCACTAACTACTTTATGGAAATGGCAGTTTTCAGTTATTATTTGTGTTTGATAATACACACACACATATATATATATATATATACATATATATATGTATATATATGTATATATATATATATATATATATATTTATATATATATATATATATATATATATATTGTTTTTAATTGATTAAATATTATTAATTGTTCTGCTATTATCAATTGTTATGTGCTGATTCTTAGTCATATAATACAATCACCTATTTTGAAGCATCAGTAGTATTCAAATATCAAATTTGAACACTAATAAATTATAAATATCACTTATTACATTCTTTGTGCAATGATAAATCAGGGAACTCTTTCATCACTGAAACTGAATTTCCAAAAATGCGAGGTAGAATTTATTTAGTATTTACTAATTTAAAGGTGCTGACGCATAGCTTGTCCGAAGTGGGGTGAACGCATCAGCTTTTTATATGTGTTTCAAGGAGGTAGTTTTTCAGCTGTCAACAGATAAAGTGAAGATTTTCAAAAATCTTATCGTTTAGAGATGTTTGAAAGATGTTTGTCATTTTCTTTTTCAATTTTCGTTTAATTTCCTCTTTTAGAATTTCTTACTTTTGAGGAAATATTCTTTTGTAAGCTCAAATGAGACCTTTTACAGGCATAAGGATGGTTTGAAACTGCTATTGCATAATTAATATTTTATTAACATAATTATATAAAGAATAAATAACTAACAGGTTTTGGCATGATTACATAAGGTTATCAGATAACACTTCAAGACAAAAGAAGAACATAAATTCTGATTGGACTTTTGAAAGGATGACATCATTATAGTCTGAACAAGTACTGAAGGAATTTGAATCAGAGTGACGTCATAGCAATGAATGAAGAGGATCCTGATTGGCTTCTCAGAAGGATGACGTCACAGCCTGTACAGGCGATAAACGAATTTGACTATAACTGGTTCCCTGAAGTGTGACGTCATGTTTCAGTCTAAATCTTTTGGGTAAATGATGTTCTTCCTTTAATTCTGAGGTTATCCGAAGTAGAGTTGGTGGTCGTCAGATGTAGTAATATCGTCCATTTAACGATATTTCTTTTCAGCTTCTTCCAGGGATCGCTGGACGGCGTAAGAGGATGAGCCAGATCCTGAGTATTCACTGTAAAAGAAAGATCAATATGAGAATCATTAGGGATTATTTTGGATATCGGAAGGACATTGAGTTAGATGAGAAATGTTCAAACTGAAATTGTAAACAAACACATCAAAGTAAATGATTCTAAAGAATCCATAATTAATGATTTGGCCTTTTGAGATTGCTACCTTAGGATAGGTGAAAGTGTTCATGCTAGTTAGCAGACAATTTTATTTTATTCATTTTTTAGCATTAATATAAATATTTTCTATTCCCATTTTAATAGGGCTAGCTCTGTAAGAGTCGAGCTTGACTCATTGGCTTGGCAAATCTCTTCTCCTTATATAACAATAATAATATGCATGCAGGCCAGATATAGATATATACATCTTTTGATTTGTTAGAGAGAGAGAGAGAGAGAGAGAGAGAGAGAGAGAGAGAGAGAGAGAGAGAGAAAAAGTTACCAAACATTTGCGAAACAGTGAACGAGTGAAATTGATTAATAGGAGAGAGAGAGAGAGAGAGAGAGAGAGAGAGAGAGAGAGAGAGAGAGTAAAATCCCTTAGAACACTTATTTATACAAAAGCAGAATAATAAACAGAAATGAATGAACGATTTAAAGACAAAATGCTGAAATGCACAACTCACGCAGGAAGGGCCGCGTATCCAGTGGCAGTGTCGGCTCCTCCTTCCTTGCCAACACCAAGGGATGTGAGAACCAGGGCGAAAATGATGCCAGCGAGGGCGACGAGAGCAAGAGAGGTGAGAGTCGACGTGCTGATGGTGACGCTCTGGTTGGTGTTATC
>NC_090727.1:177551690-177569190 GCF_036898095.1 Palaemon carinicauda | reverse complement strand
TTGGGATATGATGTAAACCTTTACAAGGAAATTCTCAGCATATTTATCTGTCTACCTGCGTGACGATATGGTCACATCCCTCATTGGTGAACAACGGGCTGGGGTTCGAGGCAAGCTCAAACTCGTTAGTTTCTTTGGTCGCTGCAACCTCACCATCCTTGTGAGCTAAGGAGGGGGGGGGGGGAGAGCCTATAGGTCTATTTGCTGAGTCATCAGCAACCATTGTCTGACCCTCCTTGGTCCTAGCTTGGAGGCTTGGGCGCTGATAATATGTATATATGGTCAACCTCTAGGGCAATCTCCTACTTGAAAGGGCAATGTCTTTGTCCCTTGCGTCTGCCATTCATGAGTGGCCTTTAAACCTTTAAAACAGGGGGAAAACAGCCCAGTGATGGAAGGAAATAAGGAAATAAATGGACTTAATGAGAAGTAATAAATAAAAAATATGAAGCATCTCAAGTTCAATAACTCCCGTTAAAATAGATCCGTCATAAATAAATTATGAAGTAAGACTTGTGAGTCTGTTCAGCATAAAATCGTTCGCTGCAAGTTTGAACATCCGAAGTTTCACACCGTTTCAATTGCCTCTTTAGAAAAATCTTTCCACAATCTGGTCGCAGCTGGAATAAAACTTCTAGAATACTGTGTAGTATTGAGCTTTATGAAGGAGAGGGCATGGACTGTTTGAATTAACTGCATAAAAAAGTACTGCGTACAGTCTAAGAAAATCTAAATGCAAAAAATGGTCAGAACTATAAAAGATCTTATGCAACATGCTTAAGAACCAACTGAATTACAGTGGCAGAGATTAGTATCTAGATCAGCATTAAGAAATTTAATAGACCCCAAGTTTTATTCCAGCTATTATATGTATGAATTGCTTCAAAGTGTACACTATTACATGTATATATATAATATAGTGTACACACATGCACACATAGGCACACACACACACATATATATATATGTATATATATATATATATATATATATATACTATACATAGATATGTATGATATACACAAATATTAAGGTATTTATGTATGTTTATACATATGATTATATGTGTGCTGTATATATCCTGTATATACACATTCACACACACACACATATATATATATAATATATATATATATATATATATATATATATATATATATATATATATAACTTGTTAAAGAAAATAAATACTTTTGCTATAAACGCACTTATACGTATCTTGATAAGTTACCAATGTCATTGAGTTAGTAGGGCTCAATGTCAGTGCAAGGGGTGAGTCGGTAACTGGGTTTTAAAGGAGCAACATTAATGACAAAATGAGTAAACTAGGTACTGGGGATGGGAAGGGGGGTAGGGGTGCGTGACTGAGAAAATGTGGTGGGAGGGGGAGTATGTTACATATACATACACATATCTACCTATCTATCTACTGTCCTAATATATTATATATATATATATATATATATATATATATATATATATATATATATATATATATATATATGTGTGTGTGTGTGGTGTGTGCGTGTATGTGTGTCTGTCTGTATTGAAATATTGCTTACCCTTTTTTTCTTTACAGAGCATTTTGAAGGACATTTCTTTTTTGATTTTCAATAAACGTTGTAGGGTGAGACTGGTAGCATAATGTGCTGTCAGATCAGATCAGATTCAAGTTGAGGCTTCGCCTTTGCAACGGCGCCTCTGTGTCTTTTAGTGTTGTGTGTTCCTTATTTTCACTAGTTTTTCTCTTTTCCTCTACATTAGTTATAGTACACTCTTCTTATTTTTAATATTTTCTTTACAAAAAAGGAATTTTCCAACTGTTTGTGCACTATCTTATATTTCTTTGGGTCACCCTTCCAAGTTCTGACTGGTCCTGATGTCGCCCAGTTTCCCAAATTAATGACCAGCATCCTAGAATTTCCATAAATTTTCATGATTGCCTTTCAAGTTGACGGAAAGTACTAAGAAATGTATTGGGAAAGGAGGGGTTTTCGAACAATAGACGACATTTTTATGCAGTATGTTGGCCTTTCAAAAAATGAAAAAAAAAGATAAAAAAAAAAAGGAAACCAAATTTTACATTCTTGAAAAACAAAGTTAATCAAAGAAAAGGAAAGACTAGATTATTACAAAATTGTCAGTTATAGGTAAGTATGCATATGAAAAAAATGCCTCATTAAAATCCCATCCATTCCATACTTCCGTACGCAACGATATGATTTTGAACGTTGAGTAAAAGCCCCCAAATGACAGCTTTCGGTTGCAACCTCCTCGCACGCCTACAATGAGTCTAGAGGCAATCGAAATGCTACCCTCGGCCACACGGAGGAAGGGCGTGTGTAGTCTTCCCTGTTATTTATGAGGTAACAGAGGAAGTCCAGGGCTGGAAGGAAGAGAAGAACAAACACGTCTATGTCGAGAGCGAATTAATAACCGGGTGACCCCACATTGTTGGAACGACTCGAAATCAAATTGCTATCGCGCGGCGGTCGGTCACGATGAGACTTTCTCCTTTGATTCGAGATAGACATGTCAGATTCCCTTTATGAACTAAAATCCTGCTTTTCATCGTTCAAATGACAGGCTGAAATAGAAGGTTGTGGTATATTTAGAGAACAGATACATGGAACGTTAAAATGTGGTCTGTCTTGCTGTTATTGAACTGACGCGTTGAAACTTCTGTAAATAACCTTTGAAGTGATGATTATATTACTCTTTATTCCCATCCATACGTATCTGCTAATTTATTATCCAACCGTATAATTCAGATATAAATTACAAAAATCCTTATGGCAGATATAAAATTAACCTTTCTTTATTATAAACGAGATATAAATGCTTCGCCAAAGCATGTTTAAGATCCGATATAAACACGTATAATTGTCAGTTTAATTTCATGCGCCATACGTCTGGAAGTGAATGTTAATCTACCGGACGTATTCCAAGAAATAAACACATTTTTGATAGAGAAATTCAATTGATGGAAGTAAGCAATTTTCTTCAAATGTCTGACCAGAGCCTAGACGAAAACTATTACCAATATTAGATAAAAAAAAATGAAGTAAAAATTATGACATATGAGAAAACGAACAGGTCTGACAACACTTACGATTACGAACGCCAACCAGTCACATCCAGCCGGGTCCCGCCGGAATAGCGGACGACATATCATCTAAGCGTTTTCGTCGTGGCGGACGTTTTGTACGCTCGATTTAAGTGGAAGCATTGGTCTATTACCCAATTTCCCGAAGGGGGTTTACCGGAATGAGGAAGTGTTGTCTCTGAAAATGACCTAAATCCGTGATAGTATCTGTCAAGGTACTCTGTGTCCATTGAGTGTACATCTTCAAGGATGGGAAGCTCTAAAAATTACAGCGCTCTCTCTCTCTCTCTCTCTCTCTCCTCTCTCCTCTCTCTCTCTCTCTCTCTCTCTCTCTCTGCAGTTTGATAAACTGGGGTGCGGAAAACTTTACTTGCGTATTTTTTTCATGTTCGGAGGAACTTAGATGATTCGACAATTTTTGAAAATTTATTATGTTCTTAACGAAAAATACAGAATTCACTCATTTAAAAGTGGGGATACTTCTATGGCCAATGTACAGAAATCATTTGATAGAATAATAAAAGAAACATATTAAGAACTCCATGAGCTGCAGATATTTTTTACTCTGTAATGAAAATCATTACATTATTTAAACGACAGAATTCAGGATTAAATGAGAGATTCAGGTTTTCTGAAAATAGGACTGGTGAATGTTTACGACGACAATGAACTAATGTATCTGAAATGGCATGGATGGGTATCTTTAAAGATAAGGAGGAATTTTTTAAATATGTGGACGAATGTTTTAAGGATAGGAAAATTTTTTTTTGAAGAATATGGACAAATTTTTTAAGAATATGGAACAATTTTTGAAGGATATAAACGAAATCTTTTGAAGAATATTGACAAATTTTTGAAGAATATGGAACAGTTTTTGAAGGATATGAACGAAATTTTTAAGTATATGAACGAATTTTTTTGAAGGACGAAATTTCAAATAATATGAACGAATCCTCTTAAGTAAATTGTTTGAAGGATATGGATAAATTTTTGAAGGATATGGACGAAATCTTTAATTATATGGAAAACTTTTTATAAGGATATGGACGAATTTTTTTTTGAAGTATATGGACAAATTTTTGAAGGATATGTAACAGTATTTGAAGGATATGGACGAAATTTTGAAATATATGTACGAATTTTTATGGATATGGACGAGTATTTTTTGAAGGATATGGCCAATCTTTTAAGGATAAAGACGATTTTTTGAATGATATGGATGAAATTTTGAAGGATAAAGACATTTTTTTCAAGGATAAGGACGAATTTTTGAAAGATAAGGACGAATATTTTAAGGCTGTGGACAAAATTTTGAAGGACATGGGACAATCTATGAAGGATATGGACGAAATTTTGGGAAGGATATGGATGAACATTTTAAGGATATGGAACCATTTTTGAAGGATATTGATGAATTTTCAAAAGAATATAGACGAACTTACGGAAAAATATCCTGAAAGATTTGGTCGAATGTTGTGAAGAATAAGGGCAAATTACTTAAAGGATATAGGCTAATCCTCTGAACAGCATTTCCTGACTATCCTAGACAAATTACTTTATGTATTGCAATTGCAAACGCGCCGCTCACAGCTGTGTAGGTCCGCGTTCGATCCCATTGTTTTTCCAGACTTCCACCATCAAACACTGACTTGTATATATGGTTGTTGGTCGGTTGTTGTGGGTTGCTTTTTTGGTGTTATGAAAAGCAAGAGTCATAAAAAGGAAGGCTTAAAATCTGAGCGTCTCTCTCTCTCTCTCTCTCTCTCTCTCTCTCTCTCTCACATTAAAATTTTGTTACCATAAATATCTTTAAATCTTTGTTATTTATATTGTCTGTCACGTTGGATTTATTTTAGCGTTTTTATTTTTTGGGCACTAATGTCTCCGTGTAATTATTATTATTATTATTATTATTATTATTATTATTATTATTATTATTATTATTATTATTATTATTATTATCAGTAGTAGTAGTAGTAGTAGTAGTAGTAGTAGTAATATTGTTATTATTATCATAATTACTAATGTGATATCGTTATTATTATCATAATTACTATTATGATATCGTTATTATTACCAATATCATTATTATTATAACAAAAAAGCATAAATAACGAAAAATGATAGAGTGTAAAAAGTAATCATCAAAAATGGGTATTTAGCAATAGCGACAAAAGTATCAATAGGAAAAACAATAATAGCAATATTAATAGAACCAACCGGCGGTAGGTACGAGAGAGAGAGAGAGAGAGAGAGAGAGAGAGAGAGAGAGAGAGATTAGTGTCTATAACAAGAAAGCAGAATCCTCTTGTTACGAACTTGGCAACAATAATTTAATCCTCAGGATGTCTTCTAGAAGGCCTTTCCTTGTGATTCCATTTCGTCTACTCCTATTTTAGACTTTCCATTTACTCCCATTAAATTTCTTCTACTCCTCTTTTAGCCTCTCCATTTACTCCCATTCCATTTCTGCTACTCCTCTTTTAGCCTCTCCATATACTCCCATTCCATTTCTTCTTCTCCTCTTTTAGAGCCTCTACATTTACTCCCATTCCATTCCTTGATTCCTTTCTGTGAGATTTTATTCCGATGAAAACTATCTGCCAGACACCGCCTTAGAAGCAATTTACCTCTCTTCCTTCTCTTCTATATCCTCTTCACCACCAACTCCTTCTCTTCCTCATCCTACTCCCCCTCCTTCTCCCCCTCCTCTTCATCCTCCTCCTATTCCTCGTCTCTCTCATACGAAGCCTTCCCGTACCTGGAACCGGTGCCAGTTGGTGGTGAATTTAGTACAATTACGAAGCAATAACAATACTTCATGTCAATTCGCTGTCGGGAATTCAAAGCTTCATTGAAGGCAAGGCTTTCTGGTCTTTAGGTGGGTGTTTGCGTTATATAGTTCTTGGGTGATGTTAGAAAAATAGATATGATTGGGAAGATTAAGTGCCACATAGCGAGGCATTATGTCTGTCTGTCTAGTCTGTCTGTCTGTCTGTCTGTCTGTCTCTCTCTCTCTCTCTCTCTCTCTCTCTCTCTCTCTCTCTCTCTCTCTCTGTTGTTTGTAAATCTCTGGCAGGATACCAGTGGAATTTCAAGAGAAAATTGAAAGGCGTTATTTACATTCATTAAATGGTTAGAACCCCCTACGAATAAAAACACCACAATTGACATTCTCTCTCTCTCTCTCTCTCTCTCTCTCTCTCTCTCTCTATATATATATATATATATATATATATATATATATATATTTGTATATATATATATATATATATGTATATATATATATATATATATATATATATATATATATATATATATAGGGGGGTTTGAGAGTAGTTATACCCTGGTAAGATGAGGTACCCCTAGACGTACACTCAGAAACCACAATCGCCCTCAAATTACCGAAACTGCCGCGTTGTAGTTAGGACAGAGCAGTGGGTGGTTGAATCTATGCATGTGAGTGTGTGTGCATATCTATTTAAATATTTAGCCGTCATTTTGATGGGTCGCGTACACTAGTATTAATAATAATGGCAATTAAAAATTAAAAAAAGGAAAGGACCTCGTAAAAATAAAGGAAAATAATGACACGAAGAAAGCTCCAAAGCTCAGGAGTAGAATGGAAAAAAGGAAGTTGCTTAAGAGGATTAGTCACTTATATGAGGAGGTGGCCCATCAGGTGTTACAAGAAGCTATTCATGATCAACGGAATGGTATGAGAAATGATGTGGTTTTTTGTCTAGAACTTTATCTACATGCGATAACGACATCTTGGAAACCATGTCTTGCAAGGTTACAGTTAGTAGAAATAGTACCCGTGACATTGATTGCGAGTAGGCTTTACATTGTGATTATTTAGGATTGCTTCAAACGAGTGGATTTTTTTCCATGCGGAAATATTTCCGTCCGTTAAGAGGTATGCCTTCACAAGAAAGGAATTTTTCCGTACGGAAATATTTCCGCTCGTTAGGAGGCATACCTTAACACGAACGGATTTTTTTTCCGTACGGCAATATTTTCGCCCGTTACGAGGCATGCCTTCACACGATAGGTTTGTTTTCTGTCCAAAAATATTTCCGCCCGTTTGGAAGCGTGCTTTCACAAGAGAGGATTTTATCCATGCGGAAATATTTTCTATGTTAGGAGGCATCCTTTCACACAAGCGGATTATTTCCGTACGGAAATATTTCCGCCCGTTAAGAGGCATGCCTTCACGGAAGAGGATTTTCCCCGGGCGGCCTCATAGAGTTTATAAGTCGCACACTGGAATCGCGCGAATTAGTAGTGCGTGCAGCTAGTAAATCACTACCGCTCGGAATGTCTTCCAGGCGGGCAGCGTGGGATGGGCATCATTGATCTTTATTGATTTCTAATTCGCAAAGTCAAAACTGAGCGGTATATAGCCGCTCGTGTGAAGCGAGCCTTAGCTGAACATTTCAAATTTCTCGTTCATATAACCAAACAAATAAATGAATGTAAAACAGGCCAATGAATAAATAAAATGGTACATTAACCAAGAATTAACCATTTAACCAAACAAGTATATAAATAAGAAGATCGTATATAAGCTATTAATCAAATAAAATTACACAACTAACACTACTTCCGGCACCACCCTAAGGAAAGATGAACCAGCAGCTGAAATATCTTACGTAAGAATGATCTAAGTAGAGATTTCTTCTCGTTTTTTATTACAGCAACTGTAGCATGAGAGAGAGAGAGAGAGAGAGAGAGAGAGAGAGAGAGAGAGAGAGAGAGAGAGAGAGAGATGATCATATGCATCACATGACGATCACTGGGAGATGGGAATCAATCAGAAATGTGGTGATTTTGAGAGCGTGAGTTGTTGAATTACTCTCGTCTCGCCGAGATTTACAACCGGCCGTCAACATGCGGTTTTCATTTTTCTCCGAGTCTTTCTTTCTTTCCCTTCTTCTCAAGTTCATTTTAACCTGATTTATTGCCTTACATATATCATCTCTGGGTTGTATTATGTGTTCATCAGATTTATTCGTTTATTAATTTTTTCTGTCTTAATTATTCCTATAATTGTTTCTGTCTTATTCATTGATTAAATATCGTTTGCATTTTATATTTTCTCTGTTATATCATGTATTCAACTATTTTTTTTTCCATATATTTTACTGTTTATTTAGTATACAATCAAATATATATTTTTTCTGAGATTATTAAAACTTATATTGTACTTTTCCGTCCTTTTCATCTCAAGTTTAATTATTACCTTTTCCTTGAATAGTTTAACTGATAGATACAATTGAATTGTTCATATCTATTTAAGTGTTTCGCCGATTTTCTATATATAATTGTAATACTTTTTTACTACTTTTACATTAGTTTTGTCTATCTATCTTTATATTTAGTTAGCTGGTGTCTCTTACTATTCTTTAAAGGCTTAAAGAATAGTATCAAGCAGGCCAATGCCCTAGAGACTGACCATATATACTGTACATATGATTAGCGCCCAGGACCCAAGATAGGACTAAGGAGGACCCAAGTAATGGCTGTAGAAGACTCAGCAGATAGACCTATAGGCTCCCTCAAACCCCCCATCCTTAGGTCATAAAAATGGTGAGGTTGCAGCGACCAAAGGAACTAACGAGTTTGAGAGGGACTTGATCCCCAGTCTGGTGTTCACCAGTCAGGGACATTACCGCATCGGCATCCAAACCTTACAACCTTAAACTTGATGACCCACTTCATAAAATGTTTTTATACCACGTGATACTTTTTTTTTTTTTTTTTAGTATTACGTTGTGTAAAAACATTTCAATTTGCACAAAGTAGGTGCTATTGTACTGAAGTGTTTAAAGGCCTTTATTTAAAGTGATCAAATGGATTCTATAATAAAAAAAGAAAAGAAAAGAAAAAAAGAAATCCAAAGGTTCGTTCATGTTTTGCCTTAATATAAGTAGATGTTAATGAAATTTGCTAACGAAAGAAATAATTCAAACTGTATTTATATAAAATGAAAAAGTGGATTTTTAAATGTATATGATCGAGTATAGAATAAAAAAAAATAAACTTTAGAATGATAAATTGAAAAATTATCACTTGTTTCATTGTGTAATTAATCAATTTCTTCAAAATGGCGTCATAACAACAACAGTAATATATATATATATATATATATATATATATATATATATATATACCTGTACATATACATATATATATATATATATATATATATATATATGTATATATACCTGTACATATACATATATATATATATATATATATATATATATATATATATATATATATATATATATATGTATATGTACAGGTATATATATATATATATATATATATATATATATATATATATATATATATATATATATACCTGTACATATACATATATATATATATATATATATATATATATATATATATATATATACCTGTACATATACACACACACACATATATATATATATATATATATATATATATATATATATATATATATATAGATATTGGAAAAATATTTTTCTCACTAATCTACATAATTTATAAATATTCTGTAAGAAACTAATAAGTTATATAGATACGTAGATAAAAGTGGATTTAGACGGTAAATAAGATAATTATTATATAATGTTTGACGTCACATCTAGAGACAGCATACTTGTCTTAAAAATCAAAAGTGGCGATGCTCGAAAAATAATGACTCGTCACGAGAGAGAGAGAGAGAGAGAGAGAGAGAGAGAGAGAGAGAGAGAGAGAGAGAGATGTTGCCGAGTCATCTCCGAAGTCGTTCATTCTATGATATAATCGGAAGATCTCCCGCAGATCTAAAAGCGAACTGGATTTAGCGTTCTGGAACATTATTATCGATTTTATCACAGTTGTTGGATGCTTTCATAAGCACTTTAATCTTCCCTATGGGGCTCAAGCTCCTTCTTCTTCTTCTTCTTCTTCTTCTTCTTTTTAGACACGATATGAATCGAAGCGCGACTCATCATTACTTTGGAATATGCAAATGGCTGCATTGTGTAGTAGACGAAGCCTTGTGGTGCTGCATTGTGTGATATTTACTGTAGAGTTCTGGGTTTATTTGCCAGGCTCTAATATGGAGAAAATACTTGAGGGATAACCTACTTTTTCATTTGGATAATAAGTGAGTATTGTTATTCTCTGCTTTGTCCTTCGCTGCTTTTGTAAAATTAATGGTCCGGTGAAATCTGTTAGGAGCGAATAAAAAAAAAAAAGAAAAAAAAAAGAAGAAGAAAAAATAAAAAACACTTGACTAAAACAGGAAACTTTGTACTATCCTTTTTATGATTTTCATACTTTTACCTATTACATGAATAATACAGATACAGTAAATGCATTTAGGTGCGATAAATTAAAAGAAAAAAAAAAAGAAAAGAAAAGATAGCAAGTAATCTTGTGTATTCATTAACATGTCATCATATCATGGTCATTCAGATTTTTAAGTTAAAGTTTCTGTCTATCTATCTATCTATCTATCTCTCTATCTGTCTCTCTATCTATCTATCTATCTATCAACTTTAGATAGATACCTATAGTATACTGAAACTCTTCGTCCCTTCTCTCTGATCGTTCCAAATGTTCTCTCTCTCTCTCTCTCTCTCTCTCTCTCTCTCTCTCTCTCTCTCTCTCTCTCTCTCTCTCTCTCTCTCTCTCTCTCCATTGAGAAAATTTGTGAAAATCGAGAACTTATTTCTAATACTGAAGATCTGCGTTCCTCTTCGGCCAAACACACAGTGAATCTGTTTTTTTCAAATTGAAGAATGCATAAATTATAATGTTATGATTAGAGATTTGCTAACTGAATTTAGTCACAGAAAAAGTAAATTGTAATACTTTAACTTTATAAATTGATAGGTTTATAGCTTGATATTTTCCGATGTACATAGATCTGAGTATACTATATATATATATATATATATATATATATATATATATATGTATAGATATACATATATATATATATATATATATATATATATATGTAAATATATGTGCATATATATATATATATATATATATATATATATATATATATATATATATCCTTCTTCTGGTTGTCGAACCCTTAATATTGTGAAAGGGTTTGCGTATAGCCATGATCAGCAAAGTTGTACTAGTCAGGGGCACCCATAATAGGTTGGTGTGCTGTGAGAGATCAAGCTAAAGTCTCCCACAATCTCCAAGCTGCAGTTAGCCAGCGTGGAGATGAAAATTAGCTAAACCCCAAACATGAATAAGGACATGTCTGAGGCCTTTGTCCTTCAGTGGACTAGAAATGTCGGCATTGGTTGTTGTTGTGTTTATATATATATATATATATATATATATATATATATATATATATATATATATATATATGTATATATATTTATATATATACACATATTCATATACATATATAATATTTATATATATATTTATATATATATATATATACACACACACACATATATATATGTATATATATATATATATATATATATATATATAATATGTATACTTATATATATACACACACACACATATATATATATATATGTATGTATATATGTGTGTGTGTACATACATATACACACACACACACACACATATATATATATATATATATATATATATATATATATATATATATATATATATATATATATATATGGATACAAACAGCCCTACAGTGGAGAACAGACTGAGAATTAAAGCATTTAGTGAAACAAAGATATCCATTGGTCAGACATACATTATACGAAGATATTATTTACGATGAAAAAAGTATTTTTTGGACACTTTCTTCCGGTTACTTCCGCTTCATCCATTGTATGATCACACCTAGAATTCGAGGAGAAAGTTTCATCTTTTTTTTTTTTATGTAAGGTCCGGTTTGGATAAAAGAAACTCTTTCTAAGCGTGATAGGTTAATAAAGTTTCTGGTTGTGTATTTTGGAGTATTCTGCAAAAACGATGAGACACGTTGGTTATGGCTTAATAGTATGATGTCTGGGAGACCCCCCTGGCTGTTTTTTTTTTTTTTCTCTTTTTTTTTTTTAAGTGATATTGCTCGTGACTTCATTACAGTTATAAATGATAGGTATATCTGTCTGCAATTTGAGTGGAAAACAATATTCCTGTTCCTAAGGGTAGTGTCTTAAATGAGGTATTTCTAAGATAAAGTTATATAGATTGGTGTTACAATAACAATAGTTATGAAAAGGGGACTGTTTCTGTTTCTTTAAAATGTTTAATTTCTTTCCTTCTAAATGACATAATTGAAATTCATTGTCTAAAGGTGATGTATAAAGCACTCTATATACAATACATAGGTTTATATTTCCTGTATGTAACAATTAATATCTATGGACAATAATCTTAACATTTAGACTTGATAAAAACTAAATAAGATAAAAGTATTTATTCAATTTTAATGAAAAGAAAATCCCATTGTGCTGTGTATCACTGTTAATAGACTACGTATTCTACTCTCTCTCTCTCTCTCTCTCTCTCTCTCTCTCTCTCTCTCTACCCATATACAGTATATGTCAGGTAATCGAACAGTACGGAAGTGGTAATTCTGATACTTCTAAGAGTCACTACAACGTATATGAACTTTTTCCCATCCTTTGAAAATTGAACAGGCTCTACCTTCCTTTCTCTCTTTGAATGCACACACATAATTATATTTGCTGTCAAGAGCAAGGTAGCGTAATGAAACAGTAAATGTATGTATATATATATATATATATATATATATATATATATATATATGTGTGTGTGTGTGTGTGTGTGTGTGTGTGTAAAGATGAAATGCGTTCACTTTTCGTAAATGACGTACGTGTAAAAAATGAGAAAAACATATCCTTCTCTCTCTCTCTCTCTCTCTCTCTCTCTCTCTCTCTCTCTCTCTCTCTCTCTCAACGGACACCGTTTCAGTCATTTGTGTTTCTCTCGGTAATCATATTGCCATTACCACTTTTAAACTCCAGATGCGTGTGTCGACGGTACTGCGCATGAGCGCGTTAGGGCGCCCTACTATACTGAGTAAATGACTTAATATTAGGTTCCTAAATTTTTACCTTAATGCTCTTCTATTTTGGCGATTTTATGCACGATTTACAAAGTTTTCTAACGCGCATTTTCCTTTAGATGTCATTTGCTGAATTTTCTATATGTTTAGTTTGCTGTACATTTCTTTTACATGCTTTTTTAAAGAATATCAACTTGAAAAAGCATTCGGATTGAATTGTTTTTATTTTCTTATTATTTTGTAAATGTCCATTTTTAAATATTTCGATATTATTTGGAATATGATTATTTTCATCTGAAAAAAATATCCTTTTAGATATGTATATTTTTTTTTTCAGTAAGAGTTCCGATGAAAAGCTATACCACATTGCCATTAATATATGCTTTGCCTATCTTTAGAATTACAGGGTAAGACCTTAGTGCTTTAAACCTCCATGCCACGTCAGTAGTACTTTGATTTATATATGCAATTCCCCCTGCCAGACGCTCCTCCCTTAATCCTATATTTTCACTTGTTGCTCTGCAGACGATTCTTCTCTCTCAACAGATTCTGCATTTTATTTTCTCTTATCTGTAATTCAACAACCGCACTCAACATCCCCATAGAAGTGTTGGTTTAACAATATCTCCCTGCATTTAAACTTTCTAAACCTTAGAAATCTTTATTATTTTTTTTTGTTACCCTATTTCTGCAATGCTCCGTCATCCTTTCTACCTGGTCTATTCCGTGAATCAGCTCTCTTCCCATTCTACTTGCAATTCCTTTGTTGGTTAGGTATTGTATCAGGGTAAATCTCCTTCTTCTGTTCCACAATTTCTACGGAACTCTTTTTTGACTTCCCTCCCACCTCAACTAGTCTGTGATTCAACTTTCTTCCAATCTATTCTCACCCCCTTTGTCGAATGGGCATTGTAAAGGAGTAAACAACAGCATTGTAAAAGAGAAATTGGGTACTTTCCCGAGAAATGCCCTTTTAGTATAGCCAGACGGTGGCCAGTAGTGTGCTATTCTTCGCCAGCCACGAGTTGGCGGGTATGGATAAGTAGAACAGTTTCTACATGCTTTCGTGTTTACTTCTGTTGTCTGATTAGTCTTGGGTAAAAGATCAGGGCCTACTTTAACTCTCTCTCTCTCTCTCTCTCTCTCTCTCTCTCTCTCTCTCTCTCTCTCTCTCTCTCTCTCTGTATATATATATATATATATATATATATATATATATATATATACACATATATATATGCATATATGTATATATATATATATATATACATACATATATACATATATATATATATATATATATATATATATATATATATATATATATATATATATATATATGTATATATATATATATATATACATATATATATATATATATATATATATATATATATATATATATATATATATATATATATATATATATGTCCTTGCAAAAACGAAGGGCTGAATGTTTCAAAGATGAGAATGGCAAGTCAGAGTATTTTCTTTTTAATATATTGTGGTATTTTCTTTCCTTTACTCTCAATATAGCAATTCACAGCCTACAAAACTCTTCAACTTTGTTAATCTGCGCACAATAATCACAAAAAATTATAATTAGTATCTATGAATTATTTTCTAGTCTAGTTTAACATGATGTCTATGACCTAAATTAGTGATTTGAACATTTAAGGATATTTTGGTAAAATTCACCAAATCTCTTATACGCATTTTTATCATTTTATAACTATCAGATTATATATCATAATAGTCTGATATAACCTACCGTACGACACAACTGCTCTTGATAATTTTCTCCGCTTCAGATGCTTTTTCTGGTTAATGAATTTTTTTTCTGTCTAATGTGCTTTTATATATAATTAATTCTTTGATCATAACAGCGGATGTGCATAACTGTTAAAAGTAATTTTATGATTTTTTGTTTCAACTGGTGCACTACAAGAACATTTTAACTTTGTGTTTTTATCACCAACAATTGCGAACATCTTGACCGTAATATGTAAACATTGAATAATGAATTTACCAGTATGAATGTTACGAAGTGCATTGCAGTATTTTTCCTAGATAACAGCTGCTAAGGAAAGCCGACAGTGTTTTAACTGCAATTTGCATTTAAGTACAATTAATCCTTAAAGATATATCTCCATGTTTAGAGCGATGGAATTATAAAAACACTTGCTTTATAGTAATATTTAACATAATTTGATTTTCTATTAATAAAGATTTTATATTTAATTTGTTTAAAATGATAGTAGTGCCTTAAAAGAAATATGTATTGAGGTATATTTAAGCCTTTAAGAAATAACTCCATACTGGAATTATTCAAATGATTACGTAATTGTGTGTTAAATATGTTTAAGGAATATCTTCTTGTTATAAATATTATCAGTGCCAATGAGTCAAACTAAATCAAAATTTCATTATCAATTGATCATAATATATAATGCTATAGAGATATATTTTCCAAAGAATCTATTATTTAATGTAAGATGACAAAGTATGTGGTATATTTGGATGCAGTAAAGTTGGGTAAACCAAGACTTAAAATCTATTTTATGGGAACCCAACAAGTGACGTGGGTCCATCTTCTACTGCATACCACGGGAATAAAATATTGTATATTGCCCTTATCACAGTAAATATATTCAAGTAAATGTTTTTTTTTTTTTTTTTTTTTTTTTTTTTTTTTTTTTTTCATTACTATCCATTTCCGTAATTGTTCAATCATGAAATTATAAGGTTATTTTTATACCATTTTACATATTTTCAAAATATGATAAACTACAGTAAAAGGATCATATGAAAAACATTGTTACATTAATATGTTTTTATTTACATATATAGAATAAATAAATAGCCCTTTACATCGATTTCCTGTCAGTAAATATTAAAAAACTAAAGTCTTTTAGAGAAATAAATTTGTAGATCAAGATGGTAAAAAGAAGTTCGATTATTTCATCGGTATTTTCAATGAAGCATTAAAAAGAAAGATTCAATAATCTTGAAAAAAATAACAGAATAAAAGGTTCGCCATAATTTACAAGTATCATTGACACGCCCTCCGCCTGCAGAGAACTTGAATCATTCGTGATAATGAATGCTGAATGAATCGCTTCTTTCTTTCAATTGAAGAAAGCATCTTACAATAAAAATGATAAATGTAACCATTAAAATTTTTTCCTGTCATGTCAATGCAATTTTCTTTTCAATTAATAATTTCAAGAATTACTGTAATATTTTAGTTTTAGGACATCTCAATGTGAATTCATATTCAATAACAATAACAGCAACAAATACAACAACAACAACAACAACAACAACAATAATAATAATAATAATAATAATAATAATAATAGTAATAATAATAATAATAATAATAATAATATAAAAGGGTTCACTTTCTTTTTACGATGCAACCTTTCTCCAAGAAAGCCTGCAAAAATTTTGCTCTAAAAGGGATTTAATCAAAGGACCAGAATTCCTTTAAAGACAAAGAATTTTGGATGAATTAAAGTTTCACTTTTTACATGATTTTCTATCTTTAATTTGATAAGGTTTCCTATAGAGAGTGGGGTTCCCATGCTGTATGGGACCGGAAAAGCAGCCATCAAAGTAAGTAGGTAACTCTAGAGCGGTATAAATCAATCTTTTGTATGGTTGATACTGAAAGTCTAGACTCTAGACTATATTTGTACTATATTTGATAAAAAGTAATCGAAGCTATATTTTGAAAATGGTGGATGCGTCGAAATATATGGTCTTATGGAAAATACGTAAATTGAAATAGAAATAAAAACAAATCAAGTTGTATACTACCAGCTGTAAATGGATTAAATGACATTATGTGTATGAAGAACCTTTTTGTCGGATCACCAAAACTACCTGCCAGCCAAAATTACATAAATAGAGATGTAGTTAGCTCCCAGCAACATAGTGATGAATCAGCAAAAACTATATAAAAAATTCTCTTAACAACATTGCCAGAACTGACACCCTAATCTGAAAAAAAACCCAATGTTACTCATGTTGGTGGTTAGGTCAGCTGGACCTATGGCAAAAACACCTAGCGGAACAAGGAACGGAACGAGGAACAAGGAATGGGACCTATTAACCCAAGAGTAAGTCTTCAGTAAATCAGATAAAACTCCAAGCAGTATAATGATGTAAAATTGAGCAATTAACGTCAAAAAAATTTAATGAATGATCTTCGCATATACGACAAGAGTTTCGAAAAAAGTCTATCGCCATTTTGTCAACAGCATCTGGATAAGACGAGCTGGTCCGTTAGGATTATCATTATGTTATTTTCGTCGGACTTTATATAATTACGACTTTTTATCTTCTTCTTT
>NC_090727.1:177524190-177546690 GCF_036898095.1 Palaemon carinicauda | reverse complement strand
TGACTGGTTGTTGTAAGTTTTTACTTTTGATAATGAATTTATTTGTTGATAAGTCAATATTTTCTATTAAGCGCAAAAGCACCTGTTGACTAAAAATCAGCTTTATATATATATATATAAAAAAAACAATTTTAAATAACTAAATAATCACTCCCTTTCTCTATTTATTCATCTATCATAATTATCTAAATTTAACTAATTTGATATTTCATGTTTTAGATTCAACTGTGTTCGTTTTATATTTTCATTCCTTTTCCTTTATTACCTATTTTATCTTTTATTCCTTTGGCATATTCTATACCATTTTCCTTCGTCGATTTCTGACCAAATTTACTTCAGTTAGTCAGCAAAAAGTTAGTTCTCTTTTTGTGAATACTTTTGTACTATCTAACACCTTTTTAAAAATGACATAAAAAAAGCAAGTCATTCCTTTGCCTTGGTAATATTCAAGTCATATTTGAGTTATATTCAGTTAGGGAATTTAATCAAATTACATCATATTTGGTATTAGTCGTTAATTGATAAATGTAATATCCACTAATAGTCATTAACAGAAAAGTGTCACATTTAGTTGGGGCAATTTGTTGATAAATGTCACATTTGATATAATTATTTGTTACATAATTCCATGTTTGAGTTATATTTGACTTGGAGTGTTTTATATTTAATGCCGTAATTGGTAACAGTATTTAATAGATAAATCTAATGAGTCTTATTAAGTTTTGTTATTCAATGTGTAATGTTATGGTCGAATCATACACTGTTACGGAGTTTAATAGATAATTTCATATTAACGTAAAATTTTATTACAATATTAACAAATTAATGGTATATGTGAGTTTAAGTATTTCACATAGTTTTGTTATTCAAAAGGACGCAAAGAAATTCATTCAAAAGATGTTTAATATTCGTAAATAAATATATGATATACACATAACATATACGTTGAACATGGTGTATATAATTTCAACAAATCTACCGTGTTTCTAGTACAGCAAATATATTATTTTAAAGCAATTTCCTCTTAACTTACAAAATCAATTGTAATTCTCTCTCTCTCTCTCTCTCTCTCTCTCTCTCTCTCTCTCTCTCTCTCTCTCTCTCTAACACACACACACACACACACACACATATATATATATATATATATATATATATATATATATATATATATATATATATATGTATGTATATATATGTATGTGTATATATATATGTATATATATATATATATATATATATATATATATATATATATATATATATTCTTACACACGTCATTCTGAACCTAGTTTTTTATACGTGATTGATCTGTTAAATATTTTTTCGTCATGATTTTTGATATAGGTATTCCCATGACCTAGAGTATTGACACCATGTAAGGTAAACATAATCAATGTACTTACGACATTAACCAAGATTCTATTTGCTACGTCATAAGGAATGAGAAAGTTCAATTACTTTTATCAATTTGTCAAATTATTCATTGCTCAAGTCATGGTATCGATAATAGTGATTCATGATACATACATACACACACACACACACACACACACATATATATATATATATATATATATATATATATATAAACATATTAATGTTAACAATTAGTTTAAATGGTTGTTTTCATCATCAAGATGATGGGTATTCAATTATTTTAGTTCCACTATTAGCTTACCGTCATTCTCTCTCTCTCTCTCTCTCTCTCTCTCTCTCTCTCTCTCTCTCTCTCTCTCTCTCTCTCTCTCTCTCTCAGTGATACTTTTAAGAATCGTATGTGAAACATAGTGAAACGGTTGGTTGATATTTTGTTCAAAACGTAAATGAACACTTGGAAAATGTTCTTCGATTTTTTTTTTTCTGCAGAATAATTTCTAATCAAAATATCAATTCAGGTGTCTATTAACTTATACACATTACACATAATCTCTGCTTATTTATCTATCTGTTTAAGATATCTGGCGTTGAAAACTGAAATTACTAATTTTATTCGTATCAAAATTAAGGTTTATCTCATGTGGTAAATATTCAACACTAAAATTAAAGAAGTAATAAAATACAGTAAAGCACAGAGATTACAATCAATCATAATAGGCCACAAATAATATTATCAAGACAAATGACAAAAAGGAAAACAAAAGAAAATGAATGAATTCAGTACAGCACAATACGATAAAGGAACGATAAAATAGATTAAAAAGATATAACACTTCGATTTACATATTTATAGTGTAAAGAATTAGAACATCTGTCTCTCGTAATGTGTGTAAGTTTCCTATAGTGAAATATCAAGTATTCTATGGTGAGTTCCAGTTCTCACTGCATGGACGTAGGCTATATGTGTGTGCATGCGTGCATCCACGAACCTGTATATAAGTGTTTATATATAAATATATGTATATTAATGTGCAGGAGTCCATGAGATGAGCGCTCACACACAAACACGCACACACAACCACACACACACACACAGACACACACACACATATATATATATATATACATATATATATATACATATATTTAAATATATATATGTATATATATATATATATATATATATATATATATATAATACAAATTTCATACACACACACACACACACACACACATATATATATATATATATACTGTATATACACACACATATATATATATATATATATATATATATATATATATATATATATATATATATGTGTGAGTCTTTGTATGTGTCTGTGGTTTTAGTGCATATGCTCATGTGTATTTTTAAATGTTATTTTGTAAAAAACTATGATAGGGAAGGCTATTTTAAATTAGGACATGAACATTACAATGTAGAATCATTAAGCCACTACATCGATAGAACTAGTAGTAGTAGTAGTAGTAGTAGTGGTATATTTACAGCAGCTGTAATCGTAGAAGCAGAAATTAGTAGTAGTAGCAGTACTGATGTAATTCCCTACCCTTAAACGCCATCTTGTAGAATCTAGTAAATTAAAATGCAAGCGACAATTTCTTCCTATCGGTCTCGAGGTAATCGTCGACGAAGGCGCAGCGGAAGGAGTGATTGATTCCAGCGAGGTTCCTGAAGGCGAAGGAGGATGTGGTGGAGGAGGAGGGAGATTGGGGGTTGGTTATGAGGTTGGAGGGCGAGGTTATGCGTGGACTGAAGGCGGTGCTGTTGTTGTTGGCAGGTTGAACTTCCCTAAGCCACTAGTGCCTCGTCTGGCCACTTCCTACGTCTTATATAGGGGGTCGTGTGTGCGAGTGTTTCCCCCCCCCTCTCTCTCTCTCTCTCTCTCTCTCTCTCTCTCTCTCTCTCTCTCTCTCTCTCTCTCTCTCTCTCTCTCTCTCATCATACCGAAGGGGGCTACCGTAATGGTACCCTATTAGCCCCTATTTCTTCCCCTACGGACCCAATCCTTCTTCTGCGCCTTCTGCTCTGCGAGAGGGAAGTGATTCTTCTTGAAGGAAACGGTTTTCGATATTGATTTATTTTTCTGAGGAATCATGTTTCGTATACGTTTTTGCTTTTGGGAAATTTGTTTCATTGTTGTTTTATCTCCAAATAAATGCACTGAGACATTAGTTTTTCTTGAAGGAAACACGTTTAACCTTTCATTCTTTTTATGGGGTGAATCATTTTGTGAGGGATTTTTTCTTGATAGAAACGTGTTTATTTTGGTAGTTTTCCTAAAAGGAACGTTTTTCATTATTGATTTTTCTTGGAAGAAAAAGATTTTTGTGGAGGGTATATCTTGGAGACATTTCTAGTTTTTTTTTTCTTTTCTTTTTTGTGCGAAATAGATTCAATTGTAGTTTTTATTAACAGAAAAATCGTTCTGTTTTTCCGGTATACGGATTGAAGGGAATTTTTTTTTCTTTAACGGATTATAAAGATTCAAAATCCGTTATCAAAATTACCATTTATGTTACGGTATGTTCGTCAAAAAACTGAATATTTAAGAATTAACCAACAAACCCGGAGTTTATAAAACTAATTATGCACATTTTATATTATATCTATATATGACATCGTATCCTGAAATAATCTAGCTTTTCTTTTTATCTTGGAATCTCAGAAGCACTCAATATCTCCAATTTTTTGGAAAAATTTACTGATTCAAATTTTTTTTTTTTTTTCAGTGATTGACAGTGAAATGCTTTTTTCAAACCATCAGGGGGAGTGGCCTTTGAAACTCGAAATAGACCCCATTATAAGCCATTATTTCTGCCAGAAGCATCTGGTACGCGCGACCATAATGTATATTAGTTGATAAGACCGGATATCCATATAATTTCTGTAAGACTTCCATCCTTACAACAACAACCTCTCCAGCACCTCTTTATCCGACGTTTCTCTTTCCTTTTCTTTCGTGATAATTCTGATTCGAAGCCAAGAGAAACGTCATAAATAATAAGATAGCATGGGGGGTGGGGGTCTTGGGGCTGTGTTTCAAGATGTAATTACGATTATTTTCAATAAGACATAATCTTGAATGGGTCCTTTCTTTTGATAACTCTGGTTAAAGATTACTGGACATCGGAGAATATATTTAACACTTTCTAATGAAAAAAAGTAAAATTACGGTAATTTATTGATGAATACAGCAGAGAATACATCTCCATTTATTTTCAGTTTTCTTATATTCTTTTTTTTTTTTTACCTTTTCCTCTTTAAAATACAATTTGTCCCAAGTCGTGTAAGAGTTGATAAGGACCTTATTCTTGGGAATAGCCGAGACTTTCTCAGTAGAATTATAGTTCCTTTGGCTACTTATCTTTTCGCACTTCTATTCCGAATAATCTTTCGCGTTCCAGTACTTATGCATTGCCATATATCAACTAGCGTACTTAATTATGATTCCTATCTGAATTCCCATCTATTTCCTTTTTTATTCTTCTTTGAAGTTAATATTAGATTCACTTTTTCTGTTGATTCATCCACGCATCGCAGTACTCTACACCACAACGTACTCTAAACTCTTACTCCAAAACTTTCTTTCTCACTGTGTTTAAAGAACATATCATCTAATGTTTTTCGAGAACTAGGTATATATTACTCCTAAAGCTTCCTGTTCTTACAGATATGATGGTATTTAGGGCGCACAAATCTAGAACTTTTCTTTTCGCCGCGGTCCGTGGATGAAGTATTGTTCGTAGTGGTTAAATTGACCTGACGGGAGATTTCTATTGTTATTTTTTCCATCTATGGTCTCCAAGATGCTGAATATCTTCGGATGATATCCTACTTGGTTACCGACTTTCTAGAGATTAATCTGGTTTCTATAGAGATTTATTTATACGACTCCATGAGCTTTATCTCATCATATCCATAAGCTTTATTCGAGATTTATCATATGCTTTAGTTCTTCGTCGCTATTTAGGTTTATTTCATCAATTATATAAACTTTATTCCACATTTCTATAAGCTTTATGTCATCACTAATTTGGCTTTATATTTGCCTCCTCTTTAACTTTATTCCATAGTTCTGTGAGTTTTAATTCATCCACTCAAAAAACTTTATTCAAGCACAAAATTTCGATTTTCCTCAATGCTATCATACCCAAAGCATACTGTCGAAAATGACGGCAATATAAGAAAGAGTCAGGACGATAATTGACGGCCTTAGCAAGGTCTATAGACTTTGGGCCTTAGAGGCTGGAATATTTATTTTGTAGATCATCGTTGTTATACACAGATAGATATCAATATGAGCAAACTACTTTTTCTCATAGGGAGAGGGATCTTCAACTGTCCATGGTGATTCTATAGTTATTTCGTGCTTCTTGTTTCTCCTAGCTGGTATCCAGGTTATACACAGAGACCAAACTCTTTCATTCATTGGCCAGTACTAATTCATAACTACTTGGCTTATATCACAGTAATAATAATAATAATAATAATAATAATAATAATTAATCATTAGAAATTCAGTAGTTCATCTTCGAAATATGTAGGTAAAACATTCAGTCATACAACACACACACACACACACACACACACACACACACACACACACACATATATATATATATATATATATATATATATATATATATATATATATATATATATATATAATGAAGCATTCGTGTCATCATTTATTCCAAGGCAACACTTTTCTATTTTTATGTATCTTTTCTTGCCTTGAGGGCAAGAGTTTGAAACGAGAAGGCGAAATTTGTTTCTGTGTTACTCCATTTATTTAACTTTCGCTGGCAGCTAGAAAACTGTTGTTACAAAATAATTGATACCACAATTGCTTTAGTATTTTTGAAAAATTCTCAAGAGAATAATTATGACCCGAGAGCGCGTGCTTACACACAAACTTACTACTATACTGTAATTGTTCAGTGGCTACTTTCCTCTTGGTAAGGGTAGGAGAGACTCTTTAGCTATAGTAAGCAGTTCTAGGCGAGGGATACTCCCAAATCAAGCCATTGTTCTCTAGTGTTGGTTAGTGTCATAGCTCTATAATAAGGACTCCCACTATCTTGTGTTAGAGTTCTCTTACTTGCGGGTACATTCGGGGCATACTAATCTATCCTATTTCTCTTCCTCGTGTTTTCCAAGTTTTTTATAGTTTACATATGAAAGATCTATTTTAATGTTTATAACATTTTATTCAAATTGTTCATAACTTCTCTGGTAATTTATTTATATCCTTGTTTTCTTTCACCATTGGGCTATTTTCCCTGTTGGATCCCTTGTGTGTTTGTATGTATGTATGTATAGATAATTTATATACACACATATTTACATCATACACACATAGATATGTATACATGTATATGTACATATACACTATATATTCTATCTACAACATCAAAAAGTTTTCGCTACTAAAGGCGACTTCACCGAAAAAGCAACGAACCAGTTACTGTCCTATGCATACTATAAGCCAAATTATTTGCCTACTACATATACACCAAAAAATATGCAAATATGTATGTTCATATTGTATGTAGGTGAGTACTTTGCTCTCCGTTTGCTCTCCATTTTCTCTCAGGCGTGAGGTGTCGGAGACCCAGTAAAAAAAAAAAAGGAAAGGAAGAGTGTTGTCTGGTAGCTCGAAGGCAGACTTTAAGAGAGCTTAGTAGTGTGTTTAGATAATTCGTAAGTGAAAGCTCGTCTGAAAAAGGTTCCTTTTATGAGAGGGAGGAGAAATCCTCGTTGTCAGGTGTCGTCGTGGAATAGAGGAAACCATATATTCACTCATTTTGGATACTCACGTTCCCGCCCCCCCCCCCCCCCTTATGTTTTTCCCCAGAAATCTTTCTTTTTGCTTCATTGCTTTTTCGCGATTAATAAAGCAACTTGAAAGTTTCTCTTTACTAAGATATATATATATATATATATATATATATATATATGTATATATATATATATATATATATATATATATATATAAGTATATATACATATATATATATATATATATATATATATATATATATATATATATATATATATGTATGTATAAAGATTCTCTGTGTTTGCGTTTTTAATATTAATTTGTAATATGCTTCATTGCCATTTTGAGATAGAAATAAGATATTTGAAAATTTCATCTTACTCTGTTTTCTTTATTAATTTCAGTTTTGGAGTATTCCGTTTTTTTAAGATGCATAGAATTATTAGCTCACATTATCTAAAAAACTATTTTCAAGCATTGAAGGAGGGTAAGCAGTCTTACATATTTACCTCCGCCAACGAAGTTGGAAAGAGGTTATGTTTTACCCCCTGTTTGTATATGTTTATGTGTGTGTGTTTATTTGTGAACAGCTTCTTGGCCACAATTTCAATCGTAGAATAATGAAACTTGCAGCGATTAACTGTTATGTAAAAAGCTTGAAATGACTAAATTTTGGTCGAGCAAAAGATCGAGAAATAAGCTGCCGTGAAGGAGGTCTGTGCTCTACTGAGTGCCCCTCTAGTTTTTATATATCTTGAAGATAGGCCACTTTCTGTTTAATCCTATTTTTATAATGATTTATGGAAAAGAATCAACATAGGCCTTTAGAAAAAAATCCACAGTTTCACTCTACGATAAATTTACGTATCTTTTTTGGACAATATGCTTAAAACTTTCAATAAGAAATTGATCTATATTTAATTGGTTTGGTATTAATACTTTAAAATGTGATCATATTCATTTGTTAATTGAAAATCTACTTACACTAGACGATATGCTTAACTTTTACTTGCTTCTGAAAAAAGACTAACTTCTTCACTGTTTTTTTTTTTTATTATTATTATTTCTTACTTCTCTTTATGAAATTATTATTCGTTTTCCCGACCAAGTTTTAGTTGCTTCAGAAAAAATCGCAACCTTTTCATTCATTTCAACAATACCACACATTTTCTCCCTAGAACCAACCATTTACAGTAAGACCGGTGACTAAACGAAAGATTTTCCCCCAAAACTTTCCCCTGAGGTATTCGAAATCCACAATATCATCTTAAACTTTAGTCATTCTGCCTTACAAGGTGACAATCACAAGCACACACGTCACGTAACGTGTGACTTCCTTTGCTTGTTACTGCACATTTCAGTCCCGGATTTACCTTCTCTATTTTCCTATTACCTTTTCTCTGTCACTTTCTAGTTTAGCAAGAGTCTTACAAACACTATTATATTAAAGCAAAGGATATATTATGTTATCTAATCTCAATTATAATTGAAAAACATCATTATTAGATAGCTCTGCAGTCTTTGGAGTAGATTTTCTCTGAGGTTTAGAGCTCGTTATTTGCTCAGGTTTTTCAGTACCTTGTGAGACAAGGTACATTTTTGGGGTAAAGTACTCAGGCTGAGGATATCTGTAGTATATATATATATATATATATATATATATATATATATATATATATATATATATACACATACACACACACGTGTATATGTATTTATACAAATTTTATCTATTTATCAATCTATGTGTGAATGCACATACGCACGACCACACACACACACACATATATATATATATATATATATATATATATATATATATGTATATATATATATATATATATATATATATATATATATATATATATATATATATATATATATATATATATATATATATATATATATATATATATATATGCATTAATATATATTTATATATATATATATATATATATATATATATATATATATATATATATATATATATTTATATATATATATATATATATATATATATATATATATATATATATATATATATATATATTGTATTGTATGTGTGTATAGTTATCAAGTTACTCAAAATAGAAATTATTTATGATTTCCCATTATATGCCAAGGTGATTCTACATACAAGTTCATACTAATTGCGCATATACTGTACATATGCACAAGGAACATATGTTCTTAGATCACCATCCGGGAGTCAGTAACAAAGAAGATAACATATGTCGCAAGCCTTAAACCATTATGAAAATTCTTTATACCTTTTTTGATCATAGATTGAAGCTAAAGTAAACGAAGTTGTAACAACAATAACAGCAGCAAGAACAACAACAACAACATCAACAGCAACAACAACAACAGCAACAACAATAACTGCCACACAAATAATAATAATAATAATAATAATAATAATAATAATAATAATAATAATAATAATAATAATAATCACATGACTTATTCAGCTGCACAATTTGAAAAACTGGAACTTTTAATTATTATTATTATTATTATTATTATTATTATTATTATTATTATTATTATTATTGTTGTTGTATTTATTACCATCATTCTAATAAGCATTAATTAATATACGATAGTTGTATAAATGTACAACCTCATCAGATTCTATTCTTAAGTACATTTTTATGAAAGATAATTAATGATTAATAAGTAATTTTCAAAACCCTTTTCAGCATTCTTTCTATAACACGAATGTTCGATATAATTTTTGGATAATATTTTACCCTGATTTTTTACCCTTCATTGAACGAATGAACAAAATCAGTCAATAAAACCTTCATTAAATAAAACCAATTGAAAATATTTATGGATGAAAAACTTAAAACTATATTTAAAAGTAAATGGAATAAATAAAAAACCTGCAAAGTATTATTATTATTATTACTTGCTAAGCTACAACCCTAGTTGGAAAACCAGGATGCTATAAGCCCAGGGGCCCCAACAAGGAAAATAGCCCAGTGAGGACAGGAAAATAGGAAAAATGAAATATTTTAAGAATAGCAACAGCACCAAAATAAATATTTCGTATATAAACTATAAAAACTTTAACAAAACAAAAGGAAAAGAAACTAGATAGAACAGTGTGCCCAAGTGTACCCTCAAGCAAGAGAACTCTAACCCAAGACAGTGGAAGACTATGGTACAGAGGTTATGGCACTACCCAAGAATAGGGAACAATAGTTTGATTTTAGAGTGTCCTCCTAAAAGAGTTGCTTACCATAGCTAAAGAGTCTCTTCTACCCTTACGAAAAGGAAAGTAGCCACTGAATAATTACAGTGCAGTAGTTAACCCCTTGGGTGAAAGAAGGATTGTCTGGTAATCTCAGTGTTGTCAGATGTATGAGGACAGATGAGAATCTGTAAAGAATAGGCCAGACTACTCGGTATATGTGTAGGCAAAGAAAAATGAACCGTAACCAGAGAGAATGATCAAATGTAGTACTGTCTGGCCAGTCAAAGGACCCCATAATTTTCTAGCGGTAGTATCTCAACAAGTGGCTGGTTCCTTGGCCAACCTACTACCTTGGGTGATTTCCTTGCAAATATTTGGAAGTTTTATGTAAGTTTAAGCAGAATCTAATCCCTATCTATTTCTAAATGAGACCTGGATATATATATTCTATGTAGCTAAATGCTATATCACTGTCGTATCAGTTTCCTGGACCAGGGTCGATTCCCTGGACGGCCAGAAGCTTTTATCTTCGAGTTGATTCCCACTTGGGTCTCTGATCCCGAAGTATGACAGAGAATCCAGATATTATGGTAGTAAAATATATGGCTTATTTGAATATGAAAAACACGTCTAGATGTGCAAAATCTATAATTATAAATATATATATATATATATATATATATGAATGTACACACATATATATGAACATATATGTACATATATAAATGTATAACCAGATCCCCCCCCCTCTCTCTCTCTCTCTCTCTCTCTCTCTCTCTCTCTCCTTTGCTTATTCGTTTTTCATTTAAACAGTTTTATATATGATTCATCTTACTTTCCCCACATACAGTAGTCTACCAGCTTTTCGGTGCCATAAATATATGACAAAATTAATATTGACTTATGAATACTACTGTAGTTCACTGATTCTTTCGAGGTAAAGAATCAGTTTGGGGTCTGCTACAGGTGATTATGGGTTATTTGAATAAAAAAAATTATCCAGTAAGGTTGCATTGATTTCTAATATATATATATATATATATATATATATATATATATATATATGTGTGTGTGTGTGTGTGTGTGTGAGTGTGTTTGTATGTGTGTATATGTATGTGTGTTGTGTGCGTGTATATATAAAGCTAAGCTTTTAATCTAATAGACGATAAATCAGAGATGTCCTTCATAAAATACATAACTTCATCACTAGATGACGGAAATGTGAGTCACTAATAAGAATAACCATAATAGTAACAATAGAAACCCGGGGGTTTTTTCCCGCCCGTTTGACACATCAAAAAGATTTCTTGAAATTTATTTGAGAACAGAAATAAGTAAAGTTGCAGTTTTTCTTTTCTCTAGAATTATAACTGTTACTGGCAGGGATGCCGACACACTAACAGAGTTATCCAATACTTGTAGTGTTATTCTGCTTACGCCTGCCAGCTCTCACTACATATAAGGCAAGAAATGATCTCCGCTACACTTCTCTCTTGTTTAAGTTTCGCCCTTTCTATCTATCTCTGACATACGTAGGCTATACGTACACACATACACACACGAACACACTTATATACACACAAATATACATATATATATATATATATACATACATACATATATATATATATATATATGTGTGTGTGTGTGTGTGTGTGTTTGTGTGTGAATGTACATACATATATATATATCAGAGAGAGAGAGAGAGAGAGAGAGAGAGAGAGAGAGAGAATGAATTTGGGAAGTCCTGGAAAGAATGCAAACGGATAAAAAATAACCTGAAATCACAAGTCTGTTTACAATTTCGTGACCTGAAATGAACTAAGAATAATGAGGCGTGACATTCTCACCTGATGGGGTCTGGAAAATTCCACCTATCCCTGTGGAAACGTGATCTAGCCCTCTAGAAGATGGAGCGTTATATAAAAAGTCATATTAAACTCTGATATTAATATCCCCTTAACAATTGTTCTATAGAATGACCAAATACATTTCTTGATATCTTGTCTGCTCGCTGTTATAATACCGCTTCTTTGAAAAAATGTTCTTATAAAAGTTAAAATTGTCAACGACTAATTTAGTGGAAGCGACCAGTTTCGGTTAGATTAAAAAGATCTTGACTTTTTGATTGAAGGTTTTATATCGAAATTTGTTTAGCTTGATCAGGTCAAAATTACAATAAATTATCTTTTATTTTGGTTATAATAAAAAAATATAAGATATATAAGCCAAGAAGTAAATGAGCTGCTTATCATCACGTGAACAGCATCTATATTCGACTGACAGCGGGATTTTATGAAAGAGAAATTAATGTGTGATAGCTAATTGCTGACACACCTAATGCGAGTTCGAATCGTGTGCGTAATGATGATGATGATGATGATGATGAGGATGATATAGTCGTGTATGTTGTTTGGGGCTAAAGAGGGAATTTCTTCCTTTCCTACCTAAATATAAACTCAATGGTTCAGTGTAAAATTTAACCAAAAGGTTAGGTAACAGAGTTATTGCTTGTTAAGTTGGGTATTCACATGCTATTTACATGACAATACATACATACACACAGCTATAATATACATGCATACATACATACATACATACATACATACATACATACATGCTACAGCAACAGAAAATGCCACAGTTTTTAGTCCACTGCAAGACAAAGGCCTCAGACGTGTTCTTCTTCATGTCTGGGGTTTGGCCAGTTTTCATCACCAAGTTGGCTACTGCGGATTGGAGGAGGTGGGAGACTTTTTTTCTGATCGCTTACAACAAACCAACCTAGTATGGGTGTCCCTCACTAGTACTTCTATAGATCATGGCAATACACAAACCCTTTCACAAGGTTAAGGTATCCCCACTCAGAAAGGGATACACACACAAACACACACACACACACACACATATATATATATATATATATATACTGTATATATATGTATGTATATATATATGCATATATGTATACATATGTATATATATACATATACATATACATATATATATACATATATATATATATACATTTTATATATTTATATACATATATATATATATATATATATATATATATATATATACATTTTTATATATTTATATATATATATATATATATATATGTAAAAATGCAATCTATAGGTTTAGGATAAAAAGCTATCTATGAATACATATATACTGCATATGCACACATGCTATATAGTATATATACATATATATACATACATATATATATATATATATATATATGTATGTATATATATATATGCATATATGTATACATATGTATATATACATATATATATACATATATCTGTATATATATACATATGTATATATATATATATATATACATATATATATATATATATATATATGTGTGTGTGTGTGTGTGTGAAAATGCAATTTATAGGATTAGGATAAAAAACTATCTCTGAATACACATATACAGTATATACAGACATATGTTATATAGTATATATATATACATACATATATATACATATATATATATATGTATATATATATATATATATATATACATATATATACATATATATATATATATATATATATATATATATATATATATATACTTTACAGTTACGTTTAGACCATATACCAGCAAAAACGCAAAACCTTTCCACTTATGAGAGGAACTGTTAAAGCTTTATCTTGATATGACTTCACTATCATTTTCAGGTTATCATTGTGAAGTGTCGTTCTCAATTCTTCATTGTTAAAGCTATTCAATCTATCTCATTAGTTATTATATTCGTAAATTTATCAAGATAAATCACCTTTTTGATTTTAAGTATTCTAGTATATTTCCTGAAATTCCAATTTTTGGTCTACGGCCATTTCATCTCATAGAAATGTGAAAATCTCTCTCTCTCTCTCTCTCTCTCTCTCTCTCTCTCTCTCTCTCTTTATATCTAAATATAGAAATATGTATATTCATATATATATATATATATATATATATATCATGCATGTTTGTGTTATTGTATATTACTTTTCGATTTGCACATATTATACGTATATATTCATAAATACGTATATTTAATTTTTCATTAATTTATCAATTACTTATACATCATCAATATTTATTCACTACAACAGTTGGGTCTTCCTAAAATTACTTTATATTCAATTTTAACACATCCTAGTCTTCAACAGGTAATTGGTTTTGAAAGAAGGCGGAACTATTTTTAGTTCAAATTACCCTTTAATTCTTTCTTACTCCTTCTCTTCTTTCATACCCCAATATATCTTTATATCTTGTCTCTTTGATCATGAAATCTTTTACCTGAAAATATCGGGTCAATAAAACCAATTAGTGACGATGCTTATTAGAAAGGTAAATGACAATTTGCGTTTAAGACGTTTTAATATTTCGGTTTCTTTGGCTTTCAATGTTTTTAATGTGGATAAAAGAAGTAAGAATTTTGTTCTCTTCAAAATACTATTAAATAGCAAGAAATGTTTGAATTTATGAATCTTTTGAAAATATGAATTTATAATAGAGGGACTTATTATTATTATTATTATTATTATTATTATTGTTATTATTATTACTATTATTGTTATTATTGTTATCATTATTATCATTGTTATTATTATTATTATTATTATTATTATTATTATCATTATTATCATTATCATTATTATTATTATTATTTTTATTATTATTATTATTATTATTATTATTATTATTATTATCTTCATTATTTTTATTGTTATTTACATTATTATTATTATTATTATTATTATTATTATTATTATTATTATTATTATTATTATTATTATAATTATTATTATTATTATTATTATTATTATTATTATTATTATTATTATTATTTTTATTATTATTATTATGATTTTCATTGCTATTATTGTTATTTATATTATTTCATTAATATTATTAATATTATTATTTTTATTATTATTATTTTTATTATCATTATTATTATTATCATTTATATTATTACTATTATTATTATTATTATTATTATTATTATTATTATTATTATTATTATTATTATTATTATTATTATTATTATTATAATTTATATTATTATTATTATTATTATTATTATTATTATTATTATTATTATTATTATTATTATTATTATTATTATTATTATTATTATTATTATTATATTATTATTATTATTATTATTATTATTATTATTATTATTATTATTATAAGTTAAGCTAAAACCCCAGTTGGAAAAGCAGGATACTATAACCCCAAGGCCTCCAACAGGAAAAACTAGCCCAGTGAGAAAAGGATATAGGAAAAATAAATAAACTACCAGAAGCAATGAATAATTGAAATAAAATATTCTATGAATAGTAACATTAGAATAGATGTTTCATATATAAACTAAAAAAAAAAACAGACTTAAGTCAGCATGTTCAACATAAGAACATTTGCTGCAAGGATATTGGAGGTATAAGAAAAACCATTTATAGCAATGACATTATATTTACAAAAATATAACAAAATACATCAGCGATATTCTAAGCTAGGACTTAAAATATCTATAAAAAACAAAATACAAATGAAAATATCTTTTTATTATTTAACAAGTTCAGTTAATAGATCCTCTGCCAGCAGAGGATTGTTTAAATAAAAAAATCAACAACTTAAAAAAAAAATAGATTCATTTTAAGATAGTGACATGTTTTTTAAAACATTTTAATCTTTATATAAATTAGTATTTCTCGCGATTAGTTTCAATTTGACGGGAGATCAAAATCTACCGACTCTAAGGCTAACTGTATAAAAAATAACAACAACAAAAATAACAACAATAACAACAACAACAAGAGGGGTTGGGGGAGAGGGTTCGTTGGAAGTCATTGCGTACTTCCGGTAATTTGTCGTAATGTAAGTCCGTTGTAATTACTCGTCAATTCCACCTGGTAACGGGATTTAAAGTCGGGAAGTCATGGTAAGGTTTTGTACTGGACTTCTTGTAATCAGTAAAAGAAGAAGATGAGGTGTTACATGGCACACAGAGATAGATAGGTGTCTGGAGTGATACTGACAGTAAGGAAAATTCTGTGTATATATATATATATATGTATGTATATATATATATATATATATATATATATATATATATATACATTTATATATATATATATATACATATACTTATATATATGTATATATATGTATATACATACATATATACATACATATATATATATATATATATATATATATATATATATATATATAAAGAATTCGAGATAGAGATAATGAAATTGAGGTATCAACTTCTAAATGACATTTCCAATTTATACAAATGGAAAATAACAGACAGGAAACTTGCTTAGAGCGATTCTATAATATCTACAATATCACAGAAGAGTACGAAACCGTGCTTGCGTCCTTACACAATTACACACTATTGAAATATGATGTCCACAGTTGATCTTTAGTCTATAGTAACGTCAAGAGAACATAGGAAATGATAATTGACAAACGTCTGGCAACACCTACCACGATATTGCCATAACTAAAACATTTGACTAAATTTACAAACTCGAGTTTTCCTCGATTGATATAGTTTACAGGTAACATTAAAAAAAGAGGGATCAGTTGTTTAAGAAAATGAATTTAAGTTTAGTAAAAACGCCTTCCTAGGTATATAGCTAAGTTAATGTAAAAAAAATAAAGTGGACACAAGTCGCACCCAAGAACTGGACAGGTACCAAATGGACGGAATAGATGCCATATGATTCCAGATTGTCAACTTCAAATATACTAATTACTACCACATCGGTACATCTGACATTTATTGGTCAGTAAACAAAATCTGGACTGATTTCAAACTTTTCTAAGTTTAACAAGATGACAACTACCTAAGTAGATAATAATTTCTGTGTAGAAACATCTGGAAACTGTCAGTATAAAGAGGCTGGCTTGTGTCTCTTCTGTAAACACAGATTCTAAAGGTTAACTGCAGACATGAGGAGGTATCTATCTACAATCGAAGTGAAACATATCTGATATTCCCTAAGTAAATCATTCCACACCTTGATATAATCTCAAGGTAAAGAACATTAAATTGAGCAATTAATGTAGGAAAATGAATTGTGTGAAATTAAATAACCTAGAAATCATGTAATGTTCTCAAGTCAAGTCAGTCTTTAAAAAATTTAAGTTTATCACTTGTTCTTATTTTTTTTTTTTTGTCTCCTAGGTCTATTTTTGTCACGTTAAAACACAAAATACGTCATAGCCTCTGAAAGCGTGTTCATAAAAGTAACAGAAGTCAAGTGTCCCAGCGTAATGTACTTCAAAATGTCAGTCGTTTGATTTCAGGTCACAGACCCTGTCGTCAGCAAAAGGAACAGAACACTCACCGAAGTCAAGTAATTCAAATTAACACAGTTGCATTGTCGAAATAACATGAAGGGTTTTATAAGGCAATATGAAATATTCAAAGAAAATGTATAACTGAACAAAACTTGGAGTTTAAGATTCAAAATGTTAAGAAGGTCATTTCACTGGAGTTAGTTTAATCAATTAAATTTCGTACGAATGCGAAAAAAATACATATAAATAAATAAACAAATAGTTCCGAAATATTTTCAAAACATGAAAAGTTTAAATATTTTTAATAACATAAATCCTTTAGCTTTTTAATTATGTACACCTATCAAATTTATCACAGAATATAAAGGTTTCTAAATAGGAAAAACTAATTCCTAGATCTCTAAAACAACTATTAACAAAATGACCTCCCTAAGAGTTTGTAATCTAGAATAACGTTACTAAAATAAATGAGTCAAAATAAATAATTCACAAATCAGAGTCAGTTGATCCTAACAGTGTCCCTTATGGAATTCAACAGATCCTTCCGCTTCCTTAGTTATATTTGTCAGCTGCGTCCTCCAAGGACCTGTGAATGGAGGCGTAGGAGCTCTCGTCTTGGCCGTAGGCGAAGGCTGGAGCTGATTCGTAGCCGCTGTTGGAATGATTTTAGGGGGAAAAGGAAAACAAAGATGAAATGAGACTATTTACAAATGAAGGGTGTCCTCTCTTCCAAAGAGATCTCAAACACTTTTGTTTTGGTTGCGTTCGTTTTTATATACAGGTCCAAAACGCCTTAGATTTGGTGGCGTTCAATATATCTACAAAGTTCCCTCCCTCTTTTCCATTCAAAGAAGCATGATTTTTCTGGTATAGTATATTTTCATAATTAATGAATGCCACAACTTTATGGCAGATACGTAGGATGTAGAGCACTACAAGGGATTGAAATATACATTGCATTCTGTTAAGCTGATTCAGGGACATTGCTTCTTTCAATGGTGCAGAAATCTAAAATGCTTCATAGGTTTAGCATTAAGAACTAGATTACTTTTTATACTTATGGTCATCATCGTCGGATTGTTTTGTGTGCTGTACATTAAAAAGAGAGGATTCGAGTACACAAATGCAATCTACTGACGATAGCTTTATATAAGGATCGAAACTATGAAGGATAGATAGTTTGACTAGAAAGTCAAACACTACTGGAAGAAGAATAAACAACCCCAAGGACTTGAAAAAAGCAAAATAAGTGAGGAATAAAGTTGTATGAAATTAAGTAAATCAATAGTTATTTAATTTCAAATTAAAGGAGTGAGAAAATAGTATTAGCAAGGAGGAAATATCTGTACTGAGGGAGTGAAGAAAATCAGTCGGAAAAATATAGAGATGGTATGCGAAATGCAAATTTGAACAGTTGAAGAATATAAGCAGGTAATTAAAAAAAAAAATAGAATATATTAGAATTACCAGTGGACAGATAAAACGAAGGGTAGTGCAATAGAATAAACTATGCCATTGACCTGAAAGGGTATTCAATGTACTATATGTTTTTGGCAACCGATGATGACCACTAAGCTGACCAAAGTGAATTTGTTAGAATGAAGGGTTCAGGGATGCTATGACGTCACTGACAGGACATTGGGCTATTGGCATAAAATGCAATTTTAAATGAGGAATTGCAACAAAGAGTTGCATTATTGATCTGAATGACTGATCAACACTGGAGAAAGACTGTCTGACATTAAGTGTTGTTATTGAATGACGTTTATGGTGTGATTGTCTGTACAAGGAATTGATTGATGTCGTAAAATTGTTGCATAATTAAGAAATTTATATCGTGATATCGCTGTCAAATTAAGGAACTGATATCGTTAAGTGAAACTTTTATTAAGGAATTACTGGAGGTAGTCAATTGATAGGAATAGGAATTACTATCATGATATGATCATATGGGCAAGGAATTACTAACTTGATTTGATTATAAAAGGAATTGTCATGTCTCGTGATGTGACCATTTTGTCAAGGAAATACCTCTTGATGAGACCATACTGGCAAAGAAGTATAGTCTGGTTAATCTGTTATTGTCGTTGGGGTCAAAGTGAATGGAAAAATTGAAACTAAGTTTCGTTAACAAATTCACTAAGGTCAGTCATGTTATTTATTTTTTATATATACATATGTACAAAATTATTATATATATACACTTAGTTTGCAGTTATTACACTAACAATAATTATATAGAAGCAATATAAAAGAAATATATACATCATATAAATTAGAATTGGGTGCAATACAGAAGTTTGTTTTCATACAGAGAAAAATACATACAACCTCGCGCACAGACAAACAGATACACAGATATATGTATATAATATACACACATGTAAATACTGTACATACAAATATGCTTATATATACATGGATATATATATATATATATATATATATATACTGAATATATACACACAAATGCATATACAAATATGCATAATGCACTCAAACACATACGTATATATGTAGATATACATATATGTATATATATACAAGTATACACACACACACACACACACACACACATATATATATATATATATATATATGTATATATATATATGCACACATATATACAGACACACGCATACACTCATATATGATATTAGTTAGTATTGCATTACTTAAATGTTACACTTACCTTGAGTAAGAAATCATAGATATAGGTTGTGAATACTATATATATGTATATATATATATATATATATATATATAAATATATATATATATACTGTATATATATAATATATATATATATATATATATATATATACACAGCTTTTGTTTAGCCGTTAAGAAAACAAAAATGAGTTAAGTAAAGTTCCCCAGCATTTGAAATTGATTCTGATTTCTTATTTTTTTCTAATCCTTTTCGTGATCTTAAATATGTAAAGCCCCCTTCTGCAATTCACAGTTGATGAATCAACTAAGGTCACAGTATTTTTGTTTGTTACTTAGAAATTCTGAATATATCATATTATTTATAGATTTTTTTTTTTTAAAGTGCCTTTGGAATTAGTGGTTTTGGGATCTTACAATATAAATGAGACTTTTTGTTCTCCTTGTTATTGGGTTTGCTCACTACTTGGCATGCATGCCTTGACTACTACTGTGTAAATTCTTTTATCTAAGCATGGTAATGATGATAACTACAACTACAAAAGTATAATGCAATAAGGGAAGAACTCTTCTCCAAGTAGAAGAGAATGCAGAGAAGAACAGATATCATACATTCAAACCCGACCGTGGGAAGACTAACAGGCCCTTTAGACGCGCTGAAGGTCTTCCAACCTCCTTGGCTAGAACGTAAACAAACGGTATACTCACGTGTCGTAATCGGAGGTGCCTTTGCCTTTGTACTTCTTACCGACGCCGACTCCAACGCCGATGGGGATGGCAATGGCAGCTGCAATGGCCGCAGCTAAGAGGAGGATGAAGAAAAGCAGCAGCTCGGTGCTGATCGTGATGGACGTGTTGGTTGTTGTGCCCGTAGTCGTCCCGGTACCGGTGGTGCCGACGAAGAACAACCTCGGGTCTGCCTCTTCCTCTCCTAATTCCGTCTTCTTAGCCTCTCTCGTTGGAGGGACCGCTGCTGAGGTCAGGCAGAAGGCGCCCATGACGACGACTATGGCGAATAACGTACCTAAGGAGTAAAGCGAGGTATGAAAAGTATTTGAGTAACATGATACAGCATTCTTCTCTCTTCCTTCATTGGTTAAACCCGGTCCTTCTTCAGTCTTTTTTCTTTCTGTGGCTATGTCTGGCTCTGACCTAGAAAATGAAAGCACTGGTCTCTGACCCCGAAAAGGGAAAATATAATTTTACCTTAATGGTAAGGATATGAAAATAGTTTAGCCTCGGCCTCTGTAAATCAAGTCTTCCTGAAAAAAAAAAAAAAAAAAAAAAAAAAAAAAAAAAAAAAAAAAAAAAAAAAAGGGGTTATTCGACCTGTGGAAGACCATTTATACTCTTATGAATAAACAAACAATGAATTAAATGAATGAATAAAAATCAATCGAAGTAAGTGTATATATCGATAAGTTAATAGAACAATTTATAGATAGATGGATATACAGATAATTAGATAACTGAAAAAATAAGTAAATTATATACTGTATGTCCACAGACAGGTAAAGTTTATTAAAATAACTGATCAAGTTATCCCAGAAATAAAATCTTGTTTCCTGAACTAGAATATTTTGTTACGAGTTATTCATTGCAATTAATTCTCAGGAGGTTTTGAATGATGACCATTTTCCTAACTCTTGCGAAGATATGAAACAGACTTTTAACAATTCTTCAGAACATTTTGCATCATCATAATGAATCAGCTTTATAAAAAAGACCAGATTTTATAACTCCAGTTAATACAAGCAATGATCAAAAGGAGATTAGAAAATAAAAAATGAATTAAAAGATGATGGAAATACGAAAGAAGAGAAGAAGGAAGTGCAATATAGATGAATAAAGCAAAATATAAAAGAGAAAAAAATTATAATTTATAAGTACGAAAACGTAATATGAAAATTAAATCATTAGAGAACAAAAATTGATAATTGATACACAGAATGGGAAAGACAAAGAAATGAAAAAAGAAATAAAAGAACATAACATAAAAAATGAAAAGCCTAAACGTCAATCACACGCTTTAAGATTATGAACACGACTTCATGTTCTATTGTCTAACAACCCAGGCGCCCCCCCCCCCCCCCCTCCGCCACCTC